>NW_005187594.1:209099-249506 GCF_000239375.1 Pundamilia nyererei
GTTTTATTTTCCTTATCTTTGTTTTTCTACGTTGCACCCCGGTTGCCTAGGCCGGGGTGTAACATAATTAAAAACAATATGATGATGTCATGATGAAACAAGCATGTTTTCTGAAATATTGCACCTGGGAGGGAACAATTCTGAACTTTATATGGTTGCTACGGGTTAATTAGCCATGGGTGAAGAATTTGACTACCAGTAGATGTTTGTAATAAATCTTTTGGCTTCAGTGTTCACTTTAACCAAAGCACGTGTCAGTGATGAATTAGGCTTTGTTGTGTTATCTCAACATGTAATGCAGGATCGTTGTAAACCCAAGACTCTTGTAGGATTAGATGTTCAGATAATCAGAAGAGTTTTGCTCTCTATCAGATAATTCTCTGTAGTCACATGATTACTACTATCCAGAACAGAACAAGCTGGGCAAAGAATGGGACTGGAAATATGGTAATGATAGCTGATGTTTAAGGCAGCCAGATGGGGGCAACATGTGTTAGCAATGCAATTGACAGATAGGGAAAGGATGCGCACATGCTCACAGGCATACAGAGCCTTAGATGACATTACTAAATCAACTGTAATTTTGACACATGCACACAAAGTCTTTCTCTCGCCCCAGGGCTTATCACTAACTGTCATAATGCTTTTCATCTCCAGGCTTAATGACAATTCAGAGTGTGAAACAGCTGTCATTTTGCTCTAAAAAGTAATCAAGTCATCTAAGCTAAGACCCAGCTAAATGGGTAAAGAAAAAAATTGAAGGATTGAAGTTTTGGTCCACAAAATTTAGATCAGAAAACTTATTTATATAACTTTCTCCAATTGCACTCTATTTTAAAATTCATGCACACTGATTAACACCTGGGAGCTGTTCCTGACAGCCTCTACTGCTATCCCCCCACCCTTCCCTTCTTACAGTCTGTTCTCCTCTCTCTCCAGCCTCATCCATTCTTCCATCCCTCTCTGACCATATTCTGGGGAGAAGTGGAGTGACAGATGTGGCAGCCCTGACCTGCGGAGTGCAATCCTGACCCCTGCTTGGCACATATCCGCACACGGTTATATCACCAAGCTTTGTTTGTTTGTGTAAGTAGGTCTGTGTGTGACACACAGACACCCACTGTATGTCAGGAAACACATCAAGCTCTGTAGGAAACAAATAATTACTTGGGTCTAAAAAGTGGAATATGTCTATTGTGTTGTGTATGGGATTTAAATAATGGTGGCAGCTATTAGTCAGGACTCCTGTAGTTTCATTGCATCTAAAATCCAGATTGTCAATGTGTTAGATTACATCATGTCGGTCCAGGTCTCTTTTAATCTTGAAGTGCTATGATGTAAATACAAAAAAGACTAAACATTAACACTTCATTGTTTCAATTTCAATCTAAGCTGAAATTTATTATAGAAATGGACAGCTGACAAAACAGAACCAGAGAAAAATAAATAAAGGCAAATATAGAAATCATAGAACAAAAGAACCTGCTTGAACAGTTACACACCCAAGTATTTCACAGTATCAAAGTAAGCCATTCATACTTTTCTGTATGCCCATGGGTAAGTTACAAACATACTTATATTGGTGAAAATATGTATGAATACACAGAACTGCCTCTGCAACAGCTGGCGGCTTTAAATTCATTTGATTGTTATATTGGTTTTAAAGTAGGTCAAATAAAACTTTTCCTCAAATTTCTGCTATTTTAGCACAAGTAGAGATTCCCAACAGACAGATAAAATCCAAAAAGATTATCCCACGGAAATAGTTTAGAGATCTTTAAAACACAAATATGCTGCTCTAGACTGGTTATGAAATACAGGAGGAGCATCATATTTTCTAAATAAACAGAGTTCATTTTGGTTTGGCAGAAATAAAAAATGATTCTAGACATACTGGATTAAAGTTATTGACCATGGCGCCACCCCCAGAGAAATAAATCTCATCCGAATGGCTTAAGTCAGTGGCTAAGCTAATGCTTCTATGCAGCTGTACTTAAGCATATTGATGTTTTAAGCTAATTGCTGTCAGCATGCTAATATGTATGTTTAACATGCTCACCATGTTAGGATGTTACAACGTTAACACATTTGTTAACAAACCAAAGATGAAGAACATCCTAAATCCTAAAATTATTTGGAAAAAACTAAAGCTTTTCACCAAATCTCTACAGGCCATGAGTTCAACTCATACACCACAAACTTCAGTTCTCTCAATATCTTTTAGTTCACATGTCACAGGCATTTTTCAGGATTTGCTAGCAACTGGACTACAAATATACACTAAGGATACAGCTTTGCTTGTGGCAACAAATTCCTCTTGAACATAAAAAGGGATAAGTGGCAGCACAGAACAAGGACTAAGTTTTGATGCATTTCTGTCATTTATATCATACTACTTAGCCTTTTGGTCTCAGGTATCAGTCTGAGCTTTTGAACCGTTGACATCCCTTAAAATCATCGTAGGAATGTTAAAAGACAAAAGACTATTTAAAAAGGAAAACTGTGGAAATCAGTGAAACCAATGGGTGATGTCACACACACACACAGTCCGTACAATCGACTAATAAAGAAAAAAAGGACACAAAGACTAAGACAGGTAATGAGAGTAGAGAGACAGAGACTGGGACGGAGGGAGGAAGCCCTGAGGACCAACCATCCTTTTTAATATTAATAAATGTAACCGGGTTCAAATGGCGGGGAAAAGAGAGAGAGACAAAAACTGAGAGAGAAAAGGGAGATAAAGAGTCAAAATGCACTGCCTGCAGATATGTGGAGCTTAAAAGGAGAAGAGCTTTCTGGAAACGTTCGTGTTAAGTGATAAAGACTTGTTTAAATCTGCACTGTAGCATGGGTTACTGTATGGTGGATGACAAAAGTTGTCGGATACTGGGTATCTGTATTATCAACCACCAAACTGAAAGAATGCACAACTAGTAAAAAGTCTGTCTTACTCTTCAGTGCTAAATGGGCTCCATTGTTGTCCAGGAACTATTAAAATACCTCAATGAGCCAAACAGCTTTTATGGGTAATGTGTCCCTTCATTACCACGAACATTTACGTTCCCACATACACAATTCTGCTGCCCCAAATGCTCAATAAAGCATTAAATATGGATTATTCCGCCACAGATTGTAGAGCTTGAGAAACGCTCTAACTCTATCTGATTGAATAACCCTTGTTAAACATAGTAACCAGTAGTTTATGGGGTATTACACAGGTTTTGTTTTAATGTAAACAATAATCTTGTTGACAACAATTAAGAGAGGTAAACTATGGAAAAATATTGTTTTTGCTTGTTTCTCATCTTTTATTTAAACTGAAATGAACTCATGGCGTGTAAGCTCCTGTAGCTCCATCCAAAGATACAGTCTCACAGTCACAAAGATTTTGAACAACCTATGAAAATATTCAAAAGTAAGGCAAAGAGATATTTTCATCAAGGGATTATTTGCTGGACTACTTTTGGTTGGATGAACAACTTTCACAAGTCTGCTGGTAACCTGACAACCCCAGTTCATTTTCTGTGTTTCTTTGAGCGAAAATACGTAGCTCATGGAATAAACCGAAAACACATTTTACACCTATAAGAGAGACAGTCAGAAGATTATAATGAAAAATTGAATAGCAGCTGTGAATGAGCAAGGCAAAAAGAGAGAACATGAGCTCTTAGGGAACAGTGGAGTGACTGCTGTTCTGAATGGAGGATGGAGTTGCTATCAATGTGCCAAAAATGGAAGCTTAAGGGTAGATAACTGGGAGCAGAACAAAGCTGTCAGGGGTGGAGCTCACTCGTGGGGATGAGGTGTAAGGCTGTTCTGAAACCCCTTCATTCAATCAAATCAATTTGGAGTGATCCTCCTCTCCCAGATAACAATAGCCATTAAGTAGATTGGTTACTTGTACAAATATGAGTTTTGCTACTTTCAGAATTGATGTGTAACAGCGGGGAACACATGACTCAGTCACAAAGCCTGCAAACGCTCACATTAACCTTTCTTGTTCTTTACAAAAGCAATTTATCCTCTGAAATGATTTCATTATCAGGTCCTGCTACAACGGAAGCCATAATGAAAGACCCTTATCAGACATACATTCTGTATCAGTACTGCAGTTTGTCGGTCTCTTTGAAATTCTACAAACATAAGCTCAACACGAGTACTTATCTCATTCAAAATTTTGAAGCACACCTATTCCTACTTGTCTTACTTTCATCTAAATGTATGTCCTTTACCAAGCATTCATGTTGCTTGCTAAACCCCATCGCAACAAGCTTCCTAAAAGGGTTGATTTGGACAGAACAAAGTTAGCTTCACTTGGGGCACTCTAAAAGATCACTGGGATTTTAGATGGTTGGTTGCACAGTTGTCATATCAGAAAAAATCTGTTACATATACACATAAAACAGAACGGAAGTTTAAATCAAGCTCAAAGACTGCCTCGTAGTTCATGCTGGAATACATTCAGGGGCTCTGGGTGAGATAAGAGCACCTAATGAGTCTCTTTATCTGTATTTTTCCTGCTTTCTTTTCATGCTTTGCATTTGTATTGACAAACATTTTCTAATCACCAATGAATTCATAGAAATCTGATTATTTTAGTTGAATGCCCCCAGAAAGTAACAGGTAAGCATTTAAAAAATATTCTTGGAATTATGCTGGCTATTGCTTGACAGGGTGACACTAGTAGCAATGTAGAGAGGTAACTATGAACTGAAAGATAAATGCCATCAATAACATAGATTCTGATACTCTGGATTCAAATAGCCACATTCGTTACAATGACAAGATAGCACCAAAGGCCCTGGGTTACACTGCCATCTTCTCTGTGCATGCTCGAATACATGCAGGAGCCAGCAAGAAAGAAGATTATCTGCACCTTGACGATGGTTCCCGAGTACTTTCTCATCTAAAGTACACTGAACACATTGTACAATGGATGAGTTAAGGTTTTTTAAAATTTCAGTAAAGATTTCGCTACATTTAATAAGGCGGTCTCACTGGGTCAGTCTCAATCTGAGACTCAGCTTTGAAGACCCCAACAATCTCATTGGTAAAAGCAGATGTTACAGTCATAGCTACATCTCCAGGTTAAGCCTGCTTCACCACAGACTGTATAACTGGCCCATCCGCATCCAGCTATCCTATGTAGTCTAAAGTCATTAAAGGTATCCCAGACAAATACATAACGGAGCAAAAGCTTTGACAGATGCACCTGAGGGGTTTATGGTGAATTGCTTATTCCTCCTAAACCAGCCTCTGTGCAAGCTGTTCAACCATTACATTCTCCTGGGAGAGATGCGATGTGCATGCCAACACAGATTTACCAACCTTTGGTAGTCCCATGCAAGTGTAGAGTGTCCTAGAAGGATGCGTTTTGCTATCATTGGAATGCTGGATAAATCTAATCAGAAATGATTCAACCACCTACTATGTGACTCCTGGTCAAGTAATCTGTGAGTAAGCCTTTCCAAAAAGGCAAGCCTCTAAGTGATGGAAGAAACACCGGTACTGATGACTCAGTAGATGTTTTAGGCGAAAATGCTTTAACATGGAGTTGTGTTTCTTTTTTAATTTCAGAAATACATCATTCTGCACCCTAACCCTACAACAGTTGGGTCTACCTCACCTTTGCTGTATGTAGTATCTAATGGAGAACTGTGACACCAAGATTTTTTATTGTATTAATTAAGCTTGTCAAGCTGTTGTAGGAGCATATGTGGTTCATTCCTTTCATGCCCAGGGAACACTGGCACTTGATAAATTTTCATAACTGTTTAGTTTGCAAAACTGTGGCCTAAGCCGCTTATGAAAATTAAGCCACAATAACAGCACGTTTGTGATCATACACTTGTCACAGAGTGTCTGATTCGTAGTTTAAGTATGAGCTGAGGGAAGATGTGTGCATAGGGATGCTGTAAGTAGTATATATATATACACCACCTTTGAATGATAATAATATACCAAACAAGGTGGTATATTATAGATTTGCTAGATTTGGTTTAGACTTTAAGCTGAACATGACCCTAGCTTTCAATTTACTACAAGAACCACTAGTAGACCTTCAGGACAGCATTTAACTTAGCATGAATACTTGAAACTCAAAAAAGGCAGGAGACAGATACACCTCTGCAACCAGAATCCACCTACATATGAAACGGACTATGTAAATAACACATCTGTTCCATGTTCAAAGCATAAAAATACTTAATTGCCAATTTTACAAAAACTATTAACAGTTTTATAATTTCAGTAGATACAATTTATAGCCACTATATTGTTAAGATAGCTAGTTGCTATGGCTGTTGGTACACATTTACTCAGCAAGCGAGCTTAAAATCTACAACTAAGGAGGAATTTTTGGTATGTTGGTAGCCTCCGATCTTAGATGGATTGCTATATCTTTAGATTCACTAACTAGCAACACTAGCTAACACTAACTAGCAAGCGTCAGCATTATTTCTAGGCTGCTGGGATTCAAAAGCACATTTTCTTTGTACAGGTGGAAATAAAATCACCAACCTACTGCTTTATTTTACTTCTCATTAAGTCTACTGAAAAAACACTTCAAAGAAGTGGATTTCTAAGAGAAATTATCTTGAAAGAACTGCTTTAACTACATAAAAGTTGCTGAAAATGCAAATGTGTATTGCAGGTGAAGGAGTGACTCATGACCTCAGTGCATCTACAATCCTCGCTACATTTTCTGTTATCAGGAAAGAGGGTAGTTAAAGTAATGTGAACCAGGTGCACATGTTTCATTCAGAAGGCATCCTGTTATCCATATATTAACCCAGCTCAAAGCTTGAAAGCCTGTTACATATGTCTCAGTCACGGGTACAGAAAGATTTCCCTTTGAGTGTATTGACGTGTTATATGTTTAAACGGAGAGCAGAGATTGAGATGCACTGCATATACGATTTCCTAAAGAGTATGAGCGATACGGCTTTGATGTGCTGTTGGCACGATGTATGATATGTGTGTGCCAGAGGGATCAGTCAAAGCTTAAATAACTTGCACATCATGTACGAGGGGTTGGTGCAATAATATTAGAAGATAATGTTAATGCGTTTGTAGACATTACACTGACTGTGATTAAGTGGATAAAATGACCACAAGCACAAAAGTCAATGTCAAGAGTTCTGCCTCTGTTTTCAACAAAAGGCATTAGATTTATCATTTTGAATATACTCATGCATGACAGTATATACACCCATATATAAACAAATGCAATATTAATGACGTATCTTTCTAAACCTGGAACACAAGCTACCAGGATTTTTGAACCTGTTCTCACCCAGACCATTCTCATTCCCAACGCACAACATACCGATGATTGGTCACAGCCTGACACAAAAGGTACCCCTCTGCGTCCTTATGAAGCGCTCTTGGAGATTGAAGCACGGCTTTCTATGTGCTTCCCTTTATATTCGCTTTGCAGCTTTCTATTGTAGCCCTAACCCTAACCTTACCCCTAACCTTAACCCTAACCTTACATTTATAGATTCATTCCAACCTGCTTTCGTGCCTCGAAACGCACAACATAGCGACGATTTGTCACATAGCATTGTTATGTTATGTTTTGGGTTGAGAACATGTTGTCTCACCTCAGCGTGTCAATTCCAGCTGTTCTCTCAAATAGTGCTATTCTATCAGTACACAAAATGTCTCATTTGGCATTTCCTTGACCCACAGGCTGCCTAAATATTGGACACCAGGAGATTATTAACAATCAGCAATGCTTGTCCGCATGTGGAAGTTTAAGGGACGGTGGTAGAATATCATTTGATTTGTTGCCACTGACATAAATGCTGTTGTGTACATGTGCACTTGTTCACTGGTGTATAGGCATTGCTCCTCTCTCACAAGCTAATAAATCCTGAACTAAGAGCTGTTGCATTTAGGAATATTTCCTTTGTTTTAGCATTTTGTGAAATGATTAACATCTTTCCTTACTTAACTGTCAGACGTGCTAATCATACCACTCTAATGGGGTATGGTTCAGCCCACACTGGAAGAGTATTAGCTGCATGAGGACTGTAAGTAGATAAAATACCAGTTTGACTATGTTACGACACATTATTCTTAGGCTAATTAATGTAGCGTGGTTGCATGAAATATTATTAAAAGTCAAATGTCCTGTACAAGATCAAACATATTCACAAGAAAATGATTTAATTTCATGGGAGTAGGTGTTCATGCAATGAAATCCTTTGCTCATAAATTTATATTAATATTTGAATAATACTCATTCACAAGCATTCTGCAATGAAACGCACATGCTATCAGTACTAACTGCATTCTTGATAAACGACTGACCGAGCCACAGGCAGCATTAAAATTCTTTGTAGCTTTGGCCTGCAGTGGCACTGCAGGTCTCAAAGAATGTTTGAACTAAATAACTAACTGGCAGAAAAGTTTGTGTTAGCTTTGGGTTGCTGCAGAGAACATCAAGGAATATTTAAGAATGGCCTTGCAGTGCTTGGGCATCTGCATAGCGGCACAAGCTGTGCAGGATTTTCTCATGACATTTCAGAAATGTTTACGATGGGAAATTTTGTCACTGACAGCAGATGTCAATACAAAATTATGATAATAATGTGTGTCAAATAAACTGCCATGCTGCATTCAAACAATGATGTAACTCCACTGTAATCCACTTTGTGTACTCTCTCCCTTTAGTGTCTCTCTGTTCATCTGCTGTGCCCTGTTCTGTATCCAGCTCACCAGTGTCTTTACCTCTGAGGACAGTGGTAGGCACAGAGTAGACACAGCATGACAGACATTGACAAAAACAGACATGAGAAGATTTCTGACATGCACATGAATATATTGTGTCAATAATCTACGTACTTATCTGACATTTTTATAGCATGTTGATATAAATTACCAATGCAAACACTCTTGTTTATATTTTTCTTTTCTTTTTTAAAAAAATTCTAATTCTGAAGAGAACATGCTTTAGTTGAAAAATAGTGAAACCTCCCATTGTATTCTAAAAGATGGGTGCAGCTTCTGGTTCTGAAAAACAATTGTCCCAGAAGTGGACTCCCCAGCAAACTCTCCCTCATACACTGTGTGTCTATACTTGTTGTTGTAATAGGGTTAGGGAAAGGTTTACATACATATATATTAATTAAGCATTGTACATCAGGGCATTTCTGATTGGTCCCAATTTCATCCCACAGCATTATGATGACTTCAAATATGATTGTAGTGAGACAGATCTAGGCGTGCAGCATAAAGTTTGGCACCAACAAAACAGAAAAAATCAATTTAAGAAGAACGAGTTCTCCAGGATACTTGGAACAACATATCTACCGAGATCCTTCTAAGCTTCCTAAAAGTGTACTGAGAATAACTGGTTTTCAGAACAAACACAGTTTTTTTGTCTTTTCACTACACCCCTAAACTTAAAAAGAATAAATACATGAAAACTCTTCATGCCATTGTTTTTGAAAGTGATTTAACTGCACTTTTAGAGCCTACAACTTTTTCATAGACCCTCTTCCTAGCAAAAAACCCTAAAACAATCCGCAGGCAGTTCATGGAGAAGTGTACAGGCTGTACGGTTTCTTTTAACTTTCTTTTCTTTTAATTTCTAACCAGAGTTCAGTCTTATATAAAAACATATCTAGTCACCTCCAGCTGCTTGAAAAAAATCACATAATAGTCACATTATCTCTGCTAGTAATTTTCTTGTTTTGCTCGATTTTATATTCTACCGAGCCCAAAGCAGACTGCACACACAAACACAGTGCACACTCACAGCACTGTGATTTCTGAGCCATCTCACTCGGCCTTCTGGAACACATTTACAATGCCCCACTCTCTAACACAACATAATAATTTTAATTCATATTTAAAGTTAGATTTTAGTTTTAAATAAAAACGTTTTCTGTTACATTAAATAATCTGTTCAAAAGTCTTAATTAGCAATAACTGCAGGCTGTATGTGTCATTTTCTACCTTCTGGCTCATTCCAAGCAACCTCTCGTTTATATTTACTGCAAACTAGTATATATTCATGTTTTACAGCAATGTTCAGCATTATGAGTGCATGATAATTATAGAAACCCTGAGAAAATTTTAAATGCATGAATAGCGGGCGGTAAATATACAAGTTTCCATTATGGCTGCTCCCGCTGAAACAGAATACCTGATGACTGGTTTACCTATATGCTGCTTAGAGGTGTACTACTAGAGCTGTGTTTGATCCCTGTTTAGCTACACTGAGAATATAATTGGCAGGTGATCTCGTATGGACACATATCTCCCAAGGATCCACCATCATCCTGTCATGGACTAGTGGGCCATGTTAAGCAACTATATCTGTACATTAAAAATATGAACATGGTTCAAGCTAATTTTTTATTATTTCTGATAAAATTATTTGTGATTATTTGAGTAAGACATTGAGTAAAACAATGTATTTCACTGTATGTTATCCTGTCTTCCTTCTCTCACCACAACCGGTTGCAGCAGATGGCTCCGCCCCTCCCTGAGCCTGGTTCAGGGAGGTTTCTTCCTGTTAAAAGGGAGTTTTTCCTTCCCACTGTCGCCAAAGTGCTTGCTCATAGGGGGTCATAAGATTGTTGGGTTTTTCTCTGTATGTATTATTGTAGGATCTACCTTACAATATAAAGCGGCTTGTGGCGCCTCTTGTTGTGATTTGGCGCTGTATAAAAATTTTTTTATTGAAAAACATAAACATTTAGTTTGGGATAGATTTTTTTCTCTTTCTAAATCAGTTAACACTGAAAACTGCATTTTGTATTGTATTATATACTCAAGTTGTCTTTATCTCATGTTAAAATTTGTTCAATGATCTCAAACTCCTGCTGTGTGATACTGAAAATTTGGTATTGATCAGATACCAACTAAATTCATGGTTAGTATTCCCAATATCAATGCCAATACTCATACTTTTAACCTATAAATTCAGCAGTGTGTCATGACATATGAGATTAATCATCATGAATTTGCTCATTCTGAACACATTTTTAAGACCACTAAATCAAGTAATTTTTATTTTCCAAATGAATCATTAATACAACAAAACACACCTTTCAGCTATTCATGTATTTTAAAAATAGTTTTTTGGAGGCCTGGAATGTAAATGTGTAAATGTCTCTAAAGCACTTTCCACTTCTATTCTTTAAATGTGCTGTTAGCGCTACACACAATAGACGTGATAGACAACGCAAAAAGGTTCAGACATTTTTCAAAGTGCATGTTGTGCAGGTAAAAAAAAATTAACACAGTGAGCTACATATGTCACAGCGGGGTACACCGGTGTGTTCTGACAATGGACCCAAATTCAGACACTGAGAGAGGAACTGCAGTCTTAAACAAAGCGTGTCGTTTATTTTGGCTGGTAGACGTGAAAAAACCCCTCAACCAAAGGCAAAACAGGAGCGACAACTAAACTGAAACCTAAACTGTAAAAAACGAAATCTATGAAAACAGTGATAACTATGAAACAGCTATGACAACTGTGAAGACTAAGATGACTATGAATACTTTGACGAGACGAAGGAAAACAGACGACCTCACACCTAATACACACAGGAGGTGATCAGGGGAAGTGGAAACACACGAGGAAACAGCTGACACACATGAACATAACGACAACACAGGGGAAGTGAAACTAAAAACAAGGACAAAGACACACAGTCTTTCCAAATAAACCAGGAAACACTGAGAAAATAACAATAATCAAAGAATGAAACTAAAACACACAAAACACTGGGTCACAGACCCAGTGCCGTGACAACATACTGAACTTAACGGATACAAATAGTGTATCAATACTATTCAATTCAATTCAATTTTATTTATATAACGCCAAATCACAACAAAAGTCGCCTCAAGGTGCTAGTATCGATCCAATACCAATATCAGCATTGGTATTGGTATTGTCGATTTAGTAAGTATGACAGTCAAAAACTAGGAAATCTAAAATACTTTTTCACTGTATATGTCATTTTCACCAGGGTCCAACCACGAGACTCATAATTAGTTTTCTACTCAAGTCAGATCAAATGGATTTAAAACTTTTCAGAGACAATGGAAAGATTGAAAGAAAATTGGAATCAGGGGTCCTTGATTGATGTGGCTATGAAAAAGGAGTATTTTCACAATAATAAACTAAGATAGGTGCAGTCAAAGGAGCTTGCAAAGAAAAGCGTCTGGACTTCTTCAATTCGCTTGAAGACTTTTCACCTCTCATCCGAGAGGCTTCTTCAGTTCTAAGGTCAAATGGTGGAGAGTCCCAGATATAAACCTAGTGGGAGTAACCCCCCACAGAGGGACAAAAGGACCCCCTGATGATCCTCTAATCGCCTGAGCCAAGGTGTGAAACTGGGTGTGGGTCCCAATCAGCCAGGGTTTCGGGTGAGCTCACTGTGAAACCTGGCCCCACCTTATCATGTGATTTCCTGAGGTCAACAGGCCCAGGATGTGAGTGGGCGTTAAGGCGTCTGGGAAGGGATCTCAAAACTGGATTATAGATGGCAGAGAGTTGGTGTCGTAAACCCCCGCCTCTGTTCAAAGATGGTCGCTCACAGTGGACATAGATGGCTTCTTTCACTCCTCTTTCAAACCATCTGTCCTCTCTGTCCAAAATGTGAACATTGGCATCCTCGAAAGAGTGTCCTTTATCCTTAAGATGCAGATGGACTGCTGAGTCTTGTCCTGTGGAGGTGGCTCTTCTGTGTTGTGCCATGCGCTTGTGAAGTGGCTGTTTGGTCTCTCCAATGTAGAGGTCTGAGCGTTCCTCGCTGCACTGTACAGCATACACCACATTGTTAAGTTTGTGTTTTGGCGTTTTGTCTTTCGGGTGAACCAGTTTGTGTCTGAGCGTGTTGCTGGGTCTGAAATGCACCAGGATGTCATGCTTGGAGAAAACTCTCCTGAGTCCTGGGGTTTACGACACCAACTCTCTGCCATCTATAATCCAGTTTTGAGTTCCCTTCCCAGACGCCTTAACGCCCACTCACATCCTGGGCCATCTGACCTCAGGAATTCGCATGATAAGGTGGGGCCAGTTTTCACAATGAACACACCCGAAACTCTGGCTGATTGGGACCCACACCCAGTTTCACACCTTGGCTCAGGCGATTAGAGGATCATCAGGGGGTCCTTTTGTCCCTCTGTGGGGGGTTACTCCCACTAGGTTTATATCTGCGACTCTCCACCATTTGACCTTAGAACTGAAGAAGCTTCTCGGATGAGAGGTGAAACGTCTTCAAGCAACTTAAAGAAGTCCAGACACTTTTCTTTGCAAGCTCCTTTGACTACGATGACCTGGATGACTGAGAACCTTCACAGACATAAGATAGGTGCAATTATTTTTTAAATGAAGGTGAATACTGTTGACTCTAGACAGTGAGAAAAGACTATTTCACTCCTACAGCAACCAGCATGCTTTGAGATCTGTTCCTTCCAAGGCCACTGCCCAGACCGTTGTCGTTTTGATATATGACCCAAGCATCTAAGGAGGTGTGCCAATAAAAAGAAAGGCAGTACAATAGTGCAATTTTAAGACAAGTCTAAATAAAAGAAGGAAGAAGCAATAAAACATATTTTGTGAAAATAGAAACGGTGTTAAAAATCAAGGAATTTGCCATTTATAGCTGAATATTCACTAATATTAACAATCATGTTAGGATCACAAAGTAACACATTGAAGGAGTTTAACCTTTTTTTGGTTAACACATGACAAAAGCATGAATCACCGGCCCTTTTCAATACACACCCCACCATCCTTACACACATCACTCTTAGTTTGTGGTTATACCTAGAATCAAGAACAGAGGTTTGCGCATGTGTGTGTGTGTGTGTGTGTGTGTGTGTGTGTGTGTGTGTGTGTGTTAGGGCTGCACGATTAATCGTTAGAAAATCGCAATGTCAATTCATACTTATGTGCGATCTCATTTCCAAATGACAACAATTTAAAAAAAGGAAAAAAAAAGACGATGACGATTGTACCGCATTTTGATCTGGGACGTAATCTACATGAAAACAAGCGCTCTCTCTTCCTGCTCAACAAATGACAAGGGCGGAGCCACCCAACCACCCAAACATCAATAACGGGAACCTTATACAGCGCTTCCCTATACCCGTCGAACTCCCGCAGGCACAAAGAAATTACGGAGGCTAACACTTATCACCTGACCAAAGATATGGCTCCCATCAACACTGTGCAAAACGAGGGATTTAGGAAAATGATCAACACCCTAGACAAACGCTACACAGTGCCGTCCTGCAACTATTTTTCTATTGTTGCACTGCCTGCTCTATACACGCAGCGTCGAGCAACGGTGGAGACGGAATTTCAAGCAGTACAACATTTTGCGGCAACGACAAAATGTGAGACATTTGTTGTTTTTATGTTTATTTATTGTTTTTATGTTCCGTCTCAACTGTTACGAAGTTGATGTGCAATTAATAAGCGCAATAAATATTTATATTGGAAAAGAAAATCGTGAGAGAATCGTGATCTCAGTTCTAAGCAAAAAAATCGTGATTCTCATTTCATGCAAAATCGTGCAGCCCTAGTGTTTGTGTTTATCAGTGAAAAAAGCAGGTGCAGTCCTTTGTAGTTCTTTGTATTTCTGACCCAGGTGTGCATGTTAAAAATTTTATGACCCAGAAATTCCTCTGATGATTTTTGCAGATGACATGAAGTACGATTAAACACACTAGCAAACACCCTCTCTGCAAGCAGTTGTTGTCAGGCCTTTAATTACATAAAGGTGGCGTACATTTACATTACATGTTAAACAAGGGGGTGATGAATATGAAAGTGTAAATAATTGGAACTTATAAGAATGCTTTTACACATATAGATGTTGATAATTGCTGTATGTGTGACAATAAGTTTTGTTCAGACTGACCCATTCATTACAGAGGAAATACATGCAGACATACATATGGTGCACTCATTATAGTAAGATACTCATCACACATATGCAATATGAAAGAAAAAAACAACAGACTTACAGGAAACACATTATATAACATCAGAAAAAAGGGATGAAAAATGATCTGTGAACCCAGTGTTATCAGCTGACTACTGATAAACAGTTAGATGCTCATTGTTAAAGCAGAACCTTATTAATCTTTGAGGAATAAAATCCATTCCCATCACTGGAAGACTATTATGCACTGCTACTTTATAGCATCAAGTGATTAAAAAAACATACCAACAAATGCAGACAAGTGGCTGTGCTTTAATCCCTGGTTAAAATATGAAGACTACATGTGCTGTAGCTGCAACAACCTCAAGCTATAAGGACCAACACTGGCTGAAAGACAAAAAGCAGGTCCATAAAGATTATCAAAATGTATTACTCAGAGCAGTTATGACATCACAGAGTGAGATGAAATGGTTTGAAGTGATTTTAGTGAGTAAATGAAGCAGAATGTTTAAAGTGGTATGACAAGATCTAATAAAATTATGTTACTGCCAAACATAAGTGTATTTACACCACAGTACACAGTACATGCCCAAGGAACTGCCCAAGGAAAGGCTTTTGTTTGAAAATTAAGTCTTACTCAATTTGCTATTTAAATAACAATCTTACTTACCAGCTCAGTTAGCCCCTACACAGATGGGGATTGAGTAGTTTAGCTTTTTCCAGCCCTCAACTATCTAAAACTAAAATCTAAAACATTTAAAATTAGTCATTAGTCAAAAGTAGTCATTATCCAGTGAAATCCAACAATACACATAAATTAAACTGTACCAAAGTTAAAGCTAGCAACACTCCTGTGATTTATCATCTTACATTATATATTACCAGTTTTCTCTTTCTGGTCACCTTGGTCAACATGAAATGTAGAGTTCATAAACAGACAAAGATAACTCAGGTAATTACAAAATGAACTTTTTAAATGATGACACTCCCACCCCCTCTTATAATGGAGAAAATATGGAACATGGTGAACCTTTCCAAGAGTGGCTGACCTTCCAGCATGTCAAGGAATCATCCAGGAGGTCACAGAAAAACACAGAACAACATCTAAAGAACTGTAAGACAACACTTGCCTCAGTTAAGTTTATGATTCTGCAAGAAGGAAGAGACTGGGCAAAAATAGCATCCACGGGAGACTTCCAAGACAAAAATCACTGCTCACCAAAGAGAATACAAAGGCTCGACACATGTTTTCCAAAAAACATCCTGATGATCTCCAAGACAAATTTTTCTGTGGACTGACAAAGTAAAAGCTGAACTGGAAGTTTTGTGTCCTCTTTACCTGGCATAAAACTAACACAGCATTTTATAAAATGTACATCATGCAAACAGTCAAACATGGTGGTAATAGTGTGATGCTCTGTGCTTCTGTTGCGGTTTTCGGGACACATGCAACTTGTTGTAACTGATCACAACAATGAATTTTGCTTTCTACCAGAAAATCCTGAAGGAGAATTTTTAGCAATCTGTCTGTCCTGAAACGGAACTTTATTCAGTTTATGTAGCATGACAATGATCCAAAACAAACCAGTCTGGTCTGAAAGGCTCAAAAACATGTGACAGGATTGAGCAGGATATTGGCTCACCGATCCACCGTGCTAGGACCTACAGTAATGGTATTAGAACGGCAACACCCTGAGGCTCTCTAAGCAAGTGAAAGAGGACGGGTGAGGATTAGTAGGTGTCAGAGCCACAATCCAGAATGAGACAAGGAACATTTACAAATACATCCGAAAGATTGTCTCTCAAAATGAGCTGCTCCAAAAATACCTAGGCAGGAAGACAGTAACAACCAAGCCCCATCATGGGATGTAACATTAACAGAGGAAGTGGCTGATTAAAAAAGCCAGTGGAAGAAGAAAAGGCCGGCTTAAAGCACACCACACGGGCTCTGATCATGGCAACACAAAAACAGATTCACCTCAGACATCAGGACCCAGGTTGCAGACTGTGCAAAGGTGCCTCCAAACCTATCCAACACAATGCAGCAGGATGTAAGATGCAAGCTGGGAGTGCATACACTGAGAGGCACAACTAAGTGGCTGAGATAGTATAAAAGAATATCTGTGGTGCATATGGACCAGAAGATCTCAAGATCCAATGGGAGACACCACCAAAGTTGGTTGAGAACAGCGGGGTTAATATCCTGCTGCTGGCCAACCAAACAGACACAGTGAGGGTCAACAATGAAGAAGACTGCAGCTGCGACAGATGTGGACAGTTATGTACATGAGCACACTATCCAGTTTGAAATCAGTTGAGAATCAGTTTTATGGCATTTAAAGGCTTTAAAATCTTGATGTAAAATCTTGCCGTATGTGTATCAATGTGTATGCATTAGAAATAAATGCGATACATACTCTTAAAACTCAATTTTGAAGCACTGCCAGTGGTAAAACCTTCACACATTTGCCAGCTTGAAAAAAGGAAAATATAAGTTCTGTAGAATATTTCAGGCAATTTCGGTTACCCATTTTGATTACTAGTGGCAAAAGGTAGTTGTTTTTCATAGAATATCTAAAATATCTATTTCATTGCTCATCCACTTTTTAACTAATGACCATTTGTTTTACTTTGACTTTGTTTTTTTCATTTTGCATGAGAAATACATTAACACTCAGCTGGAAGGAATACGTATACCAATTTTCCAGACAGCAGTCTGGAAAGTAGCACTCAAAACTGGGGCAACTTGGTACCTGTGTGTCTGACTGTCAACACTGCAGACAGGAAGTAGGAAGAGGGACTTTTAGCTCCTAAAGTTTCTGTTAAAATATGGGTTGGATATACCACTTTCTTGCTTTCAGCCCAAGACCCAATTTTTTACTGACATGACATTCAGTTGCATTCTTGGAGCTAAGAACCCAAAGAAAAATGTGGGTGCCTTTGGCATATGGAAACACTTAGACCTGCAACACATTTTTCATTCATAGCTCAGACAATTATGCAAAAGTTGAACCAATACATGTATTATGAGACAGTGTCATAAAGCAAGATTAAGGTTTTATACATAAAATATATTAAGATAATCAGAAAGTGTGAATCCTGGTTTGGTGAACTCAGACTCTATTTAAACATTACAAAGTGTGCAGAATACATGTTTCCCAGGCATTTTAACTAAGCATTTGAGCACACTACTGTAACCATTAACATTTAAGACAAAGTAAAACCAAGTGCTAACATGAAGGGCATCTAATGGTCACCTGATACTGGTCCCAAAAGCAATATGGCCACTTCTGGTTCGGAAAAACTGGCATGATGGCCAGTTTCAAAAAGTTAAAGTTTCAAAAAGTAGAGTCCAAAAGCAATGTGTAATCTCTTAGTGGTTATTTCCATTAGTTGAGTACAGCTGAATTATAAAGCTGCTGAAGATTTAAAAACAATTCACCTAATGTTTATCAAAATAATTCAAAGATAACAGAAAAAAGGCAAAGGATGGACAAGATAAGAAATTAGTAGATGAGAGGGACAACTCCGATGTACTATTTGGACAGAGTATAGTGGATATACTGGATAAAGGGTGTTGAATACAGAAATGAAAGAAGGAGGACAAGAGGAAAACAATAGAGAAGACTCACAGATGTAGTGAAGAAGGTGACAGAGGAGAAAGCTAGGGACAGGGTGAAATGAAGGCAGATGATCCACTGTGGCAACCCCTAAAGGGAGCACCCAAAAGAAGAAGACATCTGGTAAATTTGAATAGAGTCTATCCAGAAAGTATTCACTTCACTTCATTTGCTACACGTTTTGTCATGTTACAGCCTTATTCTAAAATGGATCAAATCCCTTTTTCACATTCATTTACCCCATAATGACAAATTCTCACCCTGTGCACAATACTATTTTGAAGTACATTTGGCAGAATTTACAGCCTCAGGTTTTTTTCAGTATGATGCTACAAAGTTTGGCACAACTATTTTAGGGAAGATTTCAACTATTCCTCTTTGCCGAATCTGTCAAGCTCCATACGGTTGAATGGGGAGAATGGGAGAGTCACTGCACAGCCAATTTCAGATCTCTCCAGATATGTTCAATCAGATCCATGTCTGAGCTCTGATTTGACCACTCAAGAATGTTCACGGGGTGGTCCCAGAGTCACTTCTTTGCTATCTTGGCTGTGTGTTTAGGGTAGTTGTCCTGCCAGTCCAAGATCCAGAGCACTCTGGAGCAGGTTATCATCAGGAATGTCTTTGTATAATAATCCATGTTTCCCTAGACCATGACTAGTCTTCCAGTTCATGCTGTTCAAAAAAGAATGGGAGTCATTCCAGTGCCTTTTGGCAAACTCCAGGCAGACTTTCATGTACCATTTACTGGCCACTTCACAATACAGGCCTGATTAGGGGAGTGCTGCAGAAAAAGCTGTCCTTCTGCAAGGTTCTCCTTTCTCCAAAGAGCAATGCTGGAGCTCTGTGACAGTGACCATCAGGTTCTTCGTCACTTCCCTGAATAAAACACCCCTACCCAGATCACTCTATTGGCTGGAAAAGTTGGTGGTTCCAAACTTCTTCCATTTATGGGTGACGGAGGCCACTGTGCACATTTTGACCTTCAACGCTGCAGAAAGTTTTCTGTCACCTTCCACAAACTTTTTTCACTTTGCCATGATGGGGCAGTAGGTGTAGAATTTTGAGATAACAAATGAATGAAATCCATCTTGGAATAAGGCTGTAACATAACAAACTGTGGAACAAGGTAAGCGCTGTAAATACTTTACACTGTAGGTTATGATGAGGTACAACCTGGACAGGATGCAGGTCTATCACAGAGCTAACACAGAGACAAACACTGACATTTACATTTATATTCACATCTATGATCACTTTAGAATTACCAGTTTACCTGCATTTGGCTTGTGTCTTCTTTCTTCTTTTTTATTTTCTCATAAATCCACTTCACACAACAGCATAATTTATTATTATTTTTATCACCACTACAACATACAGGAATTCTTTTATTTATGTTGTTTAGGCTGAATATTGTCCAGACAGTTAACTCTCAGATGAGAGATTAGACTGGAAACAGAAACAAAAGTCCGAAATAACATTTTAACAAGATAGGATATTCTATAAATTTAGTCTTACATTTGACACTACTGTACAAAGCACTTTTTGTTCCAAAGTGGAGGAAAGCTGGATCAAATACCACGCTCCTTTTGTTGTGTGCTTATAAAGATCCAGTTGCAAAGGAAATCAGAAAGGCCTGATGGGTGGATGGACAGCTTCAGAAACCGCCTCACCCAAACAGCTATACAATATTTGACAAGAAAAGCTCTAAAAGCTTTATTATACAGAAAAAAACGCATTTCCTACATTTGCTTTGTAGGTGGTTGTTTGTAAAAATTTTGCACAACCCCCCTTCTCCCTAGTCAGGAGAAGGGTCATGTGGCATGTTGATATAAAATAACCTGAACAGGGGAAAAAAATTGCCAAGCTTTTAATTATTATTACATTTTTCATCGTTTGGATGATGACAAAGGATGATGTGCATCTCGTCTTCTCCTTATCCATCTCATCTATTTCACATCTGACATTACAGAGATAGACTTAAAATAACACTGTCTTGGGAGATTTCAGGGTGCTGTGTGTCATGTGGTAATCTCACATTCTTAAGAAGATATAAAGGGGGTGGGAAAGTAGTGTGGGTGTTGTGAGTGCTTGTGAGGATTGTTGAGGAATAGCTAAACTGCGCTGTTCAATGGGAGTCTTTACAGACTGCTATCAGCAGCTCTATAAGGGTGATACAGGTCAGATGCTAATCCTACAATGCTTGGTGAGAAGAGACGGTTCCACATAGATCACATAAAAAGGATATAGTCAGGGGTCAGGGCTCTTACAGCTTTATGCCTTTTATTTCTGCTTTACTGAACATATTATACCTGAATATGAGTGTGCCAGCCAAAATATACAACTTGATGCTCTGCCTAATTCACATTTTCATCAAAGGACTTTTTGTAGCTACTTGAGTTACATAGTTAAAATTACAAAATAAATGAAATCCTAAATCTAATCCTACACTATAAAAATGGAAATAAATATGGATAATAAGTAAACACACAGACCAAAAAGAATTAAAGGTAGAAAAGCTTACTGTTATTACCTAAAATGTCCCGTTCTGTCATACTCTGTTTGTTGCATTATTTTTATTATTACTGTAAGTTGCTTGGGTTATATTTTTGCAGTTTCTTTAGGAAATGGACAAATTGTGGAATGATTTATTAACATTTGAAAACATAAAGATAAATACACCATATAAAGCAAAAACAGAGTCTGTATAGTTCTACCAGGCTTGGTCCTCAGCCAGAAAAGGGTGGAGTGCCAACTCTCGGTCAGGGACAACTTCCTGCCCCAAATGGAGGAGTTTAACTATCTCGGAGTCTTGTTCACAAATGACGAGAGAAGGGCGATCGACCGGCGGATTGGTGCTGCGGCTGCAGTGATGCAGACGCTGTGCCGGTCTGTCGTGGTGAAGAGGGAGCTGAGTGTAAAAGTGAAGCTCTCAATTTACCAGTCGATCTATGTCCTTACCCTCACCTATGGTCATGAGTTGTGGGTAGTAGGGATGGGTACCGGTAATGGCATAAACGGTAGTAACCAGACCGAAAAGAAGCACACATTTCGGTGTTTTATTTCGGTGCTTTATTTTGCTGCCTTTTTTTTCCCTGAGATGTCATACACTTTGGATTCTAGACAATCATTTTGCCTTTGCAAGGATAGTAGGTGGGCCCAGGTACATACGTTCTTTTAGAGCAGAGCTACAGATTAAAAATGCCCAAGGCGAAGCGGCTGTACTTCACACCAAAAGATGCAAACTCAGCAGCCTGCAACGAGTGCTCTAAGGTGATACTGTGATACTATGCAAAGGAGGTAACACCTCGAATCTGACGACGAACCTGGCGATGCATAGCATTTTTTAAAAGCCGAGAAATGCATCGTATTTGATAGCTTGTTGCAAGGCCTCACATCAAGCACATCTACTGCGGGTGTGGTGCCCGTTATCGGACCCGGAGTTATCCCCCAAGAACCCGAAGAGTAGAGTCCTGGCCCCTAGCCCTGCCAGTGTATGATGTGTATGGTGTATGAAGAAATGATGACGGATGATGATGGCAGCAGCAGCCGTTCTTCTTTGGGCAAGTAGCTTAATGTTCGTGTGTAATTTACGTTGACTAGGCTAACCACGATCCCTTCACCCTGGCCAAAATGGCTAAAATGACCAAAGAAAAACTGGAAAACAGTTAAACATGAGAGGTTTTTGGACAAAGTTTGTATTCTTGATTCTTTAGGCACTGGCTCAAGCACTGTTTAAGCACCGGCACCGTTTCAAAAGTACCGGTTTGGCACTGGTATCGGATAAAACCTAAACGATATCCATCCCTAGTGGGTAGTGATCGAACAACATCGCGGATACAAGCAGCAGAAGTGAGCTTCCTCCAAAGGGTGGCTGGCCTCTCCCTTAGAGATGGGGTAAGAAGTTCAGCCATCCGGGAGGGGCTCAGAGTAGAGCTGCTGCTTCTCCACATCGAAAGGAGCCAGTTGAGGTGGTTCGGGCATCTGACAAGGATGCCTGCTGGGCACCACCTGGGTGAGGCGTTCCAGGCATGTCCCACCGGGAGGAGGCCCCCGGGGCAGACCCAGGACACGCTGGAACATTATATCTCTCAGTTGGCCTGGGAATGCCTTGGTGTTCCCCCGGACAAGCTTGACAGAACTATACAGACAAATATGATTACACAGAACTATATTAACTATATTATATCTTGTAGGACATTGCAAAGGTCTTCTTTAGATGTTGGCAGCCTGTTGTGCCGTTCTCTGTCAAGCTGATCCAACACTTGAGCCCCTTTTTCCATTTGTAACTACTCGGATCGACTCATGGATCATAACGACTCGGATCGACTGGTTTTCGATTACAATCCAGTACTACCTAACGTGCGAGGTTGTCATTGTAGCAGCATGTCCGAGCATCCACACAAACAATACAAAAAGGTGGACATCGATACACCAATATACCTGCTGTTCAGTCTGTGGCTCATCAATGATCAATGCGTTGTTTGTTGTAGGCATTTCATGACTTATTGAGTGAAGCTACTGACCAGCCAATCGGTGGCATGCAGCCTGACAACGTCACATTTTAGTACCTGCGTGGACTGGAACCCCAGGCGAGCAGGTACTAAAAAAGTACCTCGGACCAGTTACTATGACCTAATGGAAAACCCTGAAGCGCATGTCAGACCCTGCCGAGTTGATCCAAGTAGGTACTAATGGAAAAGGGAATGACGTCCAGTAATGCTTTTACTTAATTGGGACTCTGCCTGGTTTCATTGTCAAGCTGAAAAATGAAGCCGTTACCAATCAGATGCATCTTAGTCTTTGTTGGATTCCTTTCTTGTTTCTTAAGGACTTTCAAATACTTTTCCCCGGCTTTCCACGTTTTCGTACTCCACTTGACCAGTTTGCTCAGATTTTTAAGGATACATTGCACACCAGGAGTTTTCAGCTTATAACCCTTTTTGAATTGCGATGTGACAATAAAAGTGATTTGATTTTGATTTGAATGATCATTTTGTTACAAAAATACAATTACACGCCTATCACACTGCATCATATTTGGCCTTTTTGTTGTGTAATCTCAACTAAGGAAATAGGAACAGATGATGCACTTTTGCATATAGCCACAACACAAGTTTATCCCGTTATTTAGATTGTTTTTTTTTATGCTTAAATGATTCATAGGTCAATGTTAAGCAGCTTAGCAAAAAACATATGACTTATTAGCATCTAAATTACAAAACTAGGAAAGCTAATTTATGTGTGTAGGTACAGGTACTTAGACGGCAATGGATTATTTATCAAAAGTGACAAATAACTGTGATGACAAAAAATAAACATTCATTTTTCACTTTTCCTTTGTAAGAATTTGCTATTTTGTGGAGAACAGTCGTCAACAAATTCAGGACAAAATGCAAGTGCCACAACATCAAAATCATCAGAATTTACAAAGAACTCTCTCAGCTCCGTATGCCATCTTTATTTTAAAGGTTTCATTCATAAATTCATAAAGTTTAAAAAGAATTTCTAAAGCAGTCAGATTTCAACCGTTAGCTTTAAAGAGTTTTTCGTTTTGTTTCGTTTGTTTGCTTTTTTAAAACCTGAATTGCCTCTTATCCGAAAATCAAATGAATGAATTCTCCTTAATCCTTAAAAACCCACTGGAGCGCCAGCGAACCCGTTTGCATAACTATTTTTCAATCCTGGTAGAATTACATTCAAATACGCAAATAAGCCAGAGCAATAATTTTGGGGGCATTTAAAAACAGAGTTTTACTTACATATCTTGCATGCAACTTGTCTTAGGCTGCAGGTTTCCTTCCACTGTTTCCAATGGCACTAAAGCATATAAAAACGTCAAGATGAGGTCTGGCAGACCTTCGTCTGCAATGACAAGCCAGCCGCCCAAGGCCATATTGTCGAGTAAGAATGCCTTTCAGTGTTAAAATTCAATATTTTCCTACTGAAATCAGAATAGGACTCTAATATTACTGCACAATGTCAAGCTTGTTAAGCAGTGCAGGAAATGCTGCCGACACTGAATGCACGGACAGAATGGGTGATAATGAAATCCCATCACTGATGGCAATACTAATTAGCTAGTATACATGGCTCAGATGATTTGGCAGGATGAATCATATCAAGCAGTATTACAGTTACAAATATCAAACAACACACAGGAACTGAGAGAAGGAACACATTTACTAAAACAGATAAACTTTACTACAAGCAAATAGGTCATCTATATGTATGTCTAATCAGGCCCAAAAGACTTCTTAATATTGCTAGAGCTGTGTTAGAATAGTTCATTCAGCCTGTTAGTCTGTCTCTGTGTATAATGTGTGTCTGTGTCATTCTCACTGTGAAAAAAAAACATTTTTCCAATAAATTTCACAGAATGTTCCTGTTACTTTTAGATTCATGAAATATGATTAAAATACAAAAAATATTATAAGTAGTTTCTATAATTTAGAATTCCTGTGAATTAAAATACATCCAGTATCAATGTTGAGGTTGCCAACATCTACCTCGTTACCCATGTCTACGCCCATCAGCCGGCGAGCACTGTGAGGGTAATAGACGATGCTCAGGATTTGCTACAAGTCTGTTATGGTCAGTGTCATCCTCTGTGCTGTTGCACGCTGGTGCAGCAGGTTGAGGATGCCAACAGTCTCAATAAACTGATCAACAAGGTCAGTAACATTATTGGGATGGATCTGGACTCTCTTAATGTGGGGTCGGAGAAGCAGATGTTTTCCAAGATAAGGACAGTGCTGGATAATGCCTCCAACTCACTCCATGACATACTGACCAGTCACAGGAACATGTTCAGTGAGAGACTAAGATTACCTAAATGTACTATTCCTCCATCTGAGACGCAAGTACACACTGCAGTAGTTTCTCACCCAAATATCTGCACATTCTCTACAGAGAAAATATCAAATTATATTATGATAATAGAGGCACCTCAATGTCATTTGTGTTTAACTTGTGTAGTATACTGGGATATTTATAATTAGAGCTATTTGTATCTATTAAAGCTTCTTTGTTATATTTTGTAACTGCAGTTAATTGTATTATTTAATGTAGTTTGGTGAGTTACTGTTTTTACTGTCTTGGAGTAACTGTAAACAGATAACTTCTTCAGGGATTAACCCTTTAAGACCTACCATAGAACCAAGTCCGCCAGAGCTTATATTATATTTTTACATGCTGTGGAGCCATTTTTGGGAGCATTTCAAGTTGCTATACATCAATACAACCATTATAGCCCAGATTTTAATAATATGTATTCATTAAGTGCATAGTAATTACATAAATTGCAAAAAAGTGCAATAAACTACAAAAAAATTGAAAATCGTTTTTGATTTTTTAACATATATTTGTAGTTAGAGAAATTTAAGAGGCTTATACCTCAAAACTGTAAATACAAAAAAGTTGCACAAAATAGTTTCCCACCACAGGAAATTTATTTTGAGTGTCTTCATAGTTTTATTTTTGAAATACACCAATTTTTATACACTGCAGGAAAAACGAAAATAAATATTATACTGCAAATTTGCAAAAAAGCAGCATATGCATCAAAATAAACTATTTCCAGCAGTGCAATATGAGTCCTCAGCATCCCATGAAACGACACAGAAAGTCATAAAGTCAAAGATAACTTTTAAAAAGAGCAGTATAGGCCCTGAGGCCCTGATCGCAAAAAAGACTACATTTCCGCGAAAATGACGTCACTTCCGGTTTCGGGCAGGTAATGGCGGAAATGCAAAAGTTCGCGCTGACGTCTATTCCAACGTAGGAAGTGTTTTGAACAGCTGATCAGATCGGTAAAGCGTGTTTCTGGAATATTATGTTTTTGTTCCTGCAAGCGCTTTTTATGCAGTTTTTGCAAAGCTTTATGTGGAAGGAAACCGTGACCTAGGACAAGCTGATGGCATAAGATGTAAGTACAACTCCTCCGGTTTCATATGCAAAAAAAATTTTCGCGCTAGCTTACGTGGTTGCAGTGCTACTGGGATTTAAAAATAGTTACGCATAACAGAGCGTTCCCGCTCCGATCGGCTCTAAAGGGTTAATAAAGTATTCTGATTCTGAAAGTATATTACAGTGGACTCCAAATTTCATCACTGATTACTAATTGTTTGGGGTTTTTTATTATTTAATTCATAAGAAGATAAATTCCAGCAAAAGATCAAAAAATGAACGACACTTCCAGCTGGCTCCTGGCAGTCAATTTTTCCTTGATTAATGACATTGTGTGAACCTGCTCCCCACCTGAGAAGAGAACAGGAAGCCAATGCCGTACCAGCTAGTTCTGTTTGCCCCTATCTCTGGTGTATGATAATCAATCTGGATGGCTACAGGCTATAAGCATGATTCCAACTAAATGGCTAACAGTCTTTGTTCTGTTCTTCCTCGCAAAAACAACACATGTCACATGTGTTCTACAGCCCTATCCTGCTCTCCACATTTAATCTCCTGGCATCTTTACCACACTCGGAGACACTGCAAACCTTCTTGCAACTGCATTCTGGTTGAGCTGGACTCCTTGTGCAAAGTGAATGGACTGCTTGTACCTTCTTATCCTACCAGTATGTCAAGGACACAATCAAAATGCAAAATTAGATAAAAATCAGTCAGGATGGATTAGGATAGAGCAATGGTCTTTTCCTTTGCTTGAGTGTGGACAATCGTTTCATGTTTCCCAGTGAACTGTACTTAAAACATAACTTTACTGTCTACAAGTTTTCAAATACCTTCATGTGTCTCCATTTTATTTATCTAGCTCATTAAAAGTGATTTGGAATACAGCACTTTCATAACAAAATGTTAGGAGCTTTCTTTTATGGTTTATTTATTAACAAATTAAATATTGAGACACAACTCTTAATTGTTTAAGAGTTGACACTGAAAAATTAAATCTTCTTATTATGTAATTTTTGGTGAACCACAGTTTAGGTTTAAATAACTTAACATTTATATGAAGTGATGAAGGTTTTAAGGAAAAATATGTGGTATTACAGCAGTATTGTGATATTATTAAGCAAAGTAACAGTAATATTTTACTAAATGCAAATGTTCATATGCATTAAAGACACATGATTGCACGTGGAATCATATCTAATCAATCAGTATGTACTTGCATCACAGGGGACCAGACATGAAAGCAGTCAAGCAGCACCTTCATTATAAGACAGTTTATTTCACTAGTTGGTAAAATAAACTGTCAAACTGGTCTGGGACCAAAACGTCCAGTGTCATTATAGTTCAATAATAAAATCAAATAACTTTTTTCTATATTTTTTTTTCATTGTGAGCAATGAACAAGATCCAGTCCAGTAGTTATTGTTAATATGATTAGTGAGTCAGTCTTGAGTTTTGATTGTACCTTGCACTTGGTCCAGTGACAGGTGGGATAGGCTGTATTCTGAACTGAATTATTATCTAAGAAAATAGATGGATGGATATTAGTGTTGTTTAAAAAATTATTAAACAATTATCTTTTGACCTGATGAGTCAGATCAAAGTCACTGACTTTGTTCTCAAAGCGTGGTGAATGTTTGAACCAAATTTCAAAATCTATCCAGTCAAAATAGCTGACATTAATCTAAACTGAATAACCAAGAACCCATTTCTAGAGCATTGCCGCTAGCATGCTAAAAACTCTAATCTCCATAAGATACTATGGCTCTAAGTAAATCCCCTGCTGCAATACACAAACTAATCTAATCTCAAATCTAAACATCTAACATTAAGATCAAATAAATGGCCATGTGCAAAGTCCTAAACTAGTAAACAACTTTATTCAATGTCTCTCTTTCTTGTGACTCTCCAATTTCCTTTTTAGTCACAGTGTTGAAGATTCACACCCAACTAGGCTACATATATCCTTCCTTTATCACAGTTTTCTTTTCATCCTTAAATCTAATCTGTGCTATCCAATTAAGCAGAAACACCCCCTCCAAACACACAATCAATTCGATTGAGGAAGGATTATCCTGCAATAATGTGAGCAGGATGCAAGATGTCAGTTCAATTGAAATATCTGTTGAATATTAAAAGAACCAAAATGATTGTCCCGGGACATATCAAACACCAAGGCCTCAAAGACATTTGGTAGTTCGTTAGCTTGTGGTCGCCTCGATTTTTACCAAAGAGATCCACACAGTTTAAAAAACACTTTAAAATAATAACTGAAGATGAGCACACATTTGCCTAAAATGTGTAGATTCCTGTTGTCCACCGATGCTCTATAGCAGCAACTTGCAGTTTAGCATACTTATCAGAATCAGAATAACATTATGAAGCTGCACAGAGAAACTGGATTAAAGAGTGTGACATTTGTTAGCGGTTTGATATTTGGTGTCGAAGGAGGAGGCGTCAAAGACTGAGGGAAAATATGAGAGCTTCATTATCAAGTGACTCAATCATACTGAGCTTGAGTCATTTGATAATTAAGGATTATTGTTAAGTTAAGGTAATTAAGTAGAGCTTTGAATTCATAAAAAAGCAACATGCAAAGAGTTGTTGAGACAAGTTACATCACTCTCATAGCTGTTAAGTACATGAAACAGGAGCCGTTGGCTGATTAGATTAACAGCAAGAGGGGAAATGAGGAGCTAACTCTTCATAACAGGACTCTAAAATAAACCCACCAGTCAACATATTACACACTGATCCTTTAAGCCACTGAAAAAAAGAAGTAAAAGCCAGTGTTTCACTGTTTGTTTATGATGGTAAAAGGTTGTGTAAATTTGGGTCAGTGACTTTTGTTTTGTTTTTTTGGCCGCTGTACACCACAGCAGAGGATTTTAAATCAAATGATGAAAATGAAGACTTTCAGGAGCAGATAAAATTTATTCCAAAATTCTTGACATGAGATGCAAAGAGATACAGATGCATGCAAAGGCTGAAAAAAACCCAATATATCTCAGAGAGCGGCAACAAAAACTTTTAGTGCTGTCAAATCAGCAGCATAGTGAAACTGCATCAGTACTGCTTATTGATGACGATGTAGCAGAATGAATTCTGAAGTATACAGGGTTATACTCTCCAAATGCTGCAAACTGTTTGGACATTGCCACGCAGTGCAAATGAAGAATGACCTAAAGCATGCTGCAAATGTGACCCAATAGTTTCTAAAGTTTTTAAAAACAGCTGTGTATAAAAATGGCTGCAATTCTTTAAGCTATGCTACAACAATGTCAAACACCTTGAATTAAACCTGAGATTCTGTTGATTATTTGATTTAAAATCCACTGTAGTAGTGAACACAATGGCTGTTTTTGCATGGTTTTGCAGAGCTTCAATGACACGATGACACAATGAAGATGACTTTTGATTTTGACTTTATCATCTTGTCCTGTTGAACTTGTGGAATTATAAAGCAATAAAGGCCCCTCACCACACTCCCCGCCGGTAACAGATGCCCTCAGGGGTCGGTGCGTTGGTGGTTCTTGGTGTCTGGGGCTGGGCGCTCAGGTATGTACCAGCTCACTCCTGGTGACTACTTGGTGGGGCCTGGTGCCTGTTGCTCGGTCAGGCCTCTTCCGGGGCAAAGGGGGCCCTCAGGCCTTTGGGCCTGCGGCTCGGTTCACTCTAGCACAGCTGGCTGCCGGCAGAGCTGGCGGGCACGCCACTGCAGCCCCCTCTGGCTTCTGCTCCGTGGCTACTGGGTGACCCCTCATCTGGGGCTCTCCTCAGCTCTTCTCAGGAGGGTGGCACGGATGCCCCTCCGGTGGTCCTCCTTGCGCTCTCGCACTCTGGGGCCTCGGGATGTCTGGAGCCTGGATCTCCTCCATGCCTGCTTCATGCCATGGGAGCGGGGCTATGGCTCTCTACATCCTCTAGCAGACCATTACATGGGGAAACCTTTTGAATAGAAGCGCGCTGATCCACACAGGTGTGCACACGGGTGTTCACTGTTCATAGACATAAACTACACCTTTATTGGCTGCTATTTCCAAGCACATTGTGCACTGTCGGTCCTGCTTGCTACACAACAACATTCAATATTTAGTATTTACTGCTGTTTACACTTAACTAGATTAACGTGATGGTGTTGTGTTTAGTATGTTTCTCTGTTTTTTTGCTTGTTTTCTCTTCTTTTTCTCTCAACAGGTGATCCAGGAGAGTTTTTTCCTCTTCTTTCTCTTTTTAAGTGCCCTTTCTCACTGTCCCTCTTCCCTTCTGTTTTTCTTTTCCTTCATCTTTCTTTCTCCCTTTCCTATCCCTCAGTCATGTCTGTCCTATCCCTCAGTCATGTCTGTCCCATCTGTATAACTCCTATACTCCTATAATTCTGACAGCAAAAGAACCAAATGGGACAGGCAAAAAAAAAGGAATTGTAAAGCAATTCGCTGATGAATTTTTAAATTACAGCCAAAACATATTTTTGAGGTCATAGTGATCTTGACTCTAAGTGAACATTATGCAGAGACACTCCATTCACCAGAATGAGTACGATGTCACTCTGACACTTACCTCTGACCATCAGTTGGTTATTTTTAGCATTCTATATTAGAAGAATTTCCCTGAAAATGGTTCAACACATTTTCATCATTCCAATAATTATATTGAATGAAATTGAGCTCAAAGTAATACTTACAGTCTTCAATATCATTAAACTAGTAGAAATAAGTATACCAGTCCTGTTGCCCTGATAGTAATTTCCAGAAATAGCAGAGTGGAGTACACTATATTAAATTTATCATTAGCTCTCTTTTTATAAAATTCAGCTAGCCAAAGCAATTATTCAGATCTCAAAATATGATATGAGAGTTGATCAAGAGAATATCCAAGCTTGTCAATCTTATTGAGGGAAGTAAGGCAGAGGTGGGAAACTTGTAATCACTGTTTACTATTATGTGTTTGCTAAAAGGTCCAAGAAATAGTGACAAACTGTGAAATTACTTTTGAAAAATGGCCACACATGTCAATGCAACTTCTGGGATGATTCTTTTTGGAACACTGGGCGAAAAGGTATTAAATGATCTAGAATGTCATTTGGGTGAGCAAACCCAAATCCAGCTTGCTCAACCAACAGAATTCCTTTATTTTCTGGAAATAGCCTTAAATGTGAATGCATGAGTATTTTTACTGTATATGTGCCCAACGAGGAATTCCACAGGACTGAATACGATGCATATATCCATGAACATAGATTCCATTTTTTAAATATGTTGGGCTTAATTTTTCTTTAAATCTTAGCTGGCTTACTCTTTTAGTATCCAATAGGTCAACAGAAAACCTCTTTGGCATTAGGTTAGGTTTGTTATAAGACTTCCATTCAATGTAAACAGGTTGATGAGCTCAATGGTAGAATTAAACACTAAGGCAACCGATAAAATCTCACCAGGGCTCTGGCAACCTGGTGATTTTAAGAGGTTGAGGTTAAATAAATAATTACATAGCAAAACCTCAAATCTCCTCTTTAGTTAAGTAATCAGCTGTTTACTTTTGCTCCTCAATCTTTTTTATAATAATATCATTACCCTCTACCAGTTACCAATCACATGTACATATAATAAGCTGTTAGAGTCCATATTTTAACAGTGACTGCATGAGATGACTAAAGAAAAAAGCAGTATATGTGAGTACTGTTGCAGACATGTGGGAGAGCTGATCCTTCCTCTAAGAAATGAATATATCCAAAGTCTTTCTACGTCAGCATATCTAAAGAAATGGCAGTGGGTCGTTGAGTTCACTGATGTGTGGAGGGCCATATCATTCCACTTACAGTGCAGAGCTCTGCTCGCTGCTGGAGTAAAGCAGTTTGAGTTGGTTTAGAGAAATAACCTGCCATACCAGCTGTTCGCTCTGTCTCGTAATTGCCCTTATCATATGAAAGTCTACTCCTGACTGCCTTTAAGCTTGCAACTAGGGAGCCTCTGATTATCTGAAGGACTGCAACCTCATAGTTGGTTGTTGGACGTATTCGACTATGGAGAAGATTAGAAGAAGGGGTTCCCTCCCTCAGTAAACATGGAAAAACTTTAATAGGTGTGCTAGTAAAGAGTCCAAGAAAAGACATGAATGAATGACAAATAGTTTGTTAAAAGGATATTTACTCTGTGTTCTATGTTATATAAAAGTTATCAGGGGTTACCACACTGACTGAAGAAAGGAGGGTCAAATTTAGAATCTGAATGAGGGAACTGTAGAACTGGTTTCACGATAGAAAAAAGGATTTTCCAGCTCCCATACAATAATTCTCTGATTCAAGCTGGCTTTTGTCCAGTTTTCCTCACCAACATGTTTCCTAAACACTTTAACATGTCTATTTTACTTACGATCCAGCTTAGACTGCCAAATTTAATTTTCAAGCATACCGATCTGCTGCCAAATTCAACAACTGGAATTGACTGTGCAGGTGTCCAACAATAGTAATTACACTTTTTAGAGCTGTCAGTAAAACAGCATACTTCTACAAAGCTAACCAAAACCAAACGGCCTAACGCTTGAATACTGGCCAAGGAGTTGCTCCATGCAAACAGCAAAAGCTTGACATTAGACTTTGCTACACAGTCTGAGAGCCAGGCAGAACTAAAGTACTGATTGTCAGGTAGGTTTATGCAACTCTTACTTACTATTCATCTTTATGGGCACGGCACAACCTGATATTACAGCAGAGTGTGTAATAGACATGCGAGTCCACTGTGTCCGTTTCAGGCTTTGCCTCTCTAAGGCATGAAATGGACACGCATGCAGACGTTGCAGTACCAGCAGGGGGAGATTTAAGGCCAGGAAGTTGCAAGTGACCAGGGTCCTTCTAGGCCAGAAACAATTAAGGCTAATATGTACTTACATGCAATTATAATTTAAATAATGTCTGTTTAAAACATTTCCTGTGATTTTTTTCATTCATCTTCTTAAATAAAATATCTCCCTCTGCTGGTACTGCAGCTTCAGGAGATTACACTACAACACTAAAAAGAAATAGTCTTCAGATGGAAAATGGATTCTGGTTTTTATTGTTTTTCTTCTGATCACCTCTTACTTGTCATTAGTTTCCTGTTTTATGCTAGCTGGTGAAATAATAGTGGTTTTGGAGCCACAGGTGTCTGTGTCAAAATTTGGTCTATTCAGTAAATATCAAGAGATTTCACTTTATAATTCAACACTTTATCTTGTGATGAAAACAAATGAGCTGATGCTCAATGGAATCATTTTACAGAGTTTTGGAAGTGACAATGTAGCCCATGAAGCTGAATGAACCAAGCATTCAGCCAACCTCCCTACTGCCTATGCTGGATCTCTCTATATTTGCTAAAACATCTAGTAATAGAACAGTTTTTAGCATGTTCACTTTTATATCATTATTTACATTTTTTCTTTATAATGATACAGTATAAGTTCTGAAGCACTGACTCTGATATAAACTTGACAGGAGGTTTTAAATCCTTCCCACACTGACTTCTAAATAATCTGACTCTCTGCAACCAGAAGTTATATCTCTGGTGGCGATGTGAAAGAATGCAGGTTTAAATTAGTTTGCATTTGCTTCTTCATCTCTCGTATACAGTGTATGTTTTAACATAAACTATAGGACCCCACTGTATTCCCTTGAATCCATAAGCAAATCCATCCATCTTCTAAGCAGTGACACTGCCTACAGCCGCGGCCGAATCCTACGGGCATGGAGTGAGTGAGACTGTGAGAAAACAGTGAATATGTACAACATGTGCAGAATTATAAGCACCTGGAGATAAATTGAAAGCCCTAAACTGTCGGTAGATGCTTATTGACATACAGCCTATCTGATGTATCAGAACCCGTGCCGGGACAAGTGATGATATTCCAAGGTCTTGACTTTCCAAGAGCCATCATGGGGGATTTACAGCCATCTGTTGCAGGAGCTTCTCTTCACCTCCATTTTTGGACGTGTGTGTGTGTGTGTGTGTGTGTGTGTGTGTGTGTGTGTGTGTGTGTGTGTGTGTGTGTGTCTGTGTGTGTCTGTGTGTGTGTGCAGATGGGGATCAGTTCTCTCTGACGACACTGTTGTCGCTTCTCTTTGTATTCTTGTCACTCATCCATCTTTACTACATCTCGTTTATCTTGCTGACTTTGACTCATACTGTGATGATGCTCAACACTAAGACAAAGGTCATATTTAAAGAGTCAGTGAGACAGCGTGACTGTAAAAACATCCCGCATGATCTCCCATGTGTGCTGGAAATATCTCAGCTCATCATCCATCAACGATTATATCAAAACAGAAATGGAAGGCAATTTTTAAAAATGACCTGATGCTACTCTACATTACACAATCTACAATAACACAGCTCGGCTCAAATGCAGTACTAATGACATACATCTAATTACCATATAGCACTGTGAAGTCTTCAGCCACTGCTAATTTCTTTATATATAATATAATTTCCAAGGAGTTAGGCTTTCTTGTATGCTCTGTTGTATACTATATATATACAGTATACTGAATATGAACACCCCCATCCTGTCACAGCCACAAGAATTGTTAACATACCACAGGCAAGCCGGCACAAGTATTATTTGACTGAAGCAGCCAAATATAAACTTATGAAGTAAGCATGTTATATTTTTTTTACTTATCACAAATCTTTCTTACATATTTAGTCTCTGAGCGTTTTTGTTAAACTTGTAATGTTTTGTGATGAATGTTGTAGACAGAAATTGTACTTAGAGTTTGTTTAAACCCCCAACAAAACAGTTAACAGAAACCAGCAAAATGCCCGTCTAATAACAAATTTGGACTTTTCCTGTCTTTTAAGAACAACTTTGCATCTTACAGAAGAACACACATAGCAGAAAGTAAGCCCTCTGTTAACTGAGCTGCTTGTTAACCATCTTCACAAGCTCTTATCCGGGACAGCCAGTGTGTCACATAACTAATCTCCTCATAAGATCTCAGATGGAACTGAGGGGGGATTAGAGCAGAGGATCGTGATGTACATTATGCACACCTGGAAGTGCCATAATATCCGTGTGGTAATCAGCAAAGATAACAGTAAGTATAATTTCTTTGATACATCGCTTGTTTTATGATACGTGCTACGGAGCATCACTTTACACTTACAGTCTCTTCATCTTTACAAGGACATTGTTTGTGCAGTAGCTGCCTTCTTCAGGTATGTCTCCCACTGTTCAAACTACAAGCAGCAGCTTCAGTAAACAGAACTGTGATGTAACAAGCCAGTGGGCTGCAGAGGAGCACAGCACAGAGATAGAGGCAGAGTTGCACTGCCATACATCTAAACCAAGCAGCAAGTTCAGTGCATTGTCTATTCACTGCAACCCTTGAATCCTTTTTACACTGTGGGTAATAATAGAAAGAGAGCCTTTTTATTAGCACCCATCATGCAACAGGAAATGCAGTGCAGAACAGACGAGACACTTAGAAGAAATAAAAATGGTGAGATAATGACTGGTGCGGAGGTAAAAATATAGCATACGTAAAATAGAAATGGTTCCCTGTATTAGGTTTCGTTTCAGAAGCTGTTGGAACATTAAAAAAAAAAGAAGAACATTTTTCAGTGTGCTCTTTGGTAGTAAGAAATGTTTAAAACTGGTCAAGTCTGTCTCCCTCCCACCTTTATATTTACATCTACGAGTTTTCTCAAAGGTCGCGCTTTTAAAGCTGCTAATTTAACGGTTCACACATGCACACACATCATTCCACTACCCCGACATGTATCTGACGATCGCTCGAACACACACACAGTGAAAAAGACACATTGTTTTTCTCTTTATTACACCTGTGGTTCAAAGTGTGGGAGGCAGGAGGACTGCTCTGTTTTTATGTTAATGTACACTTACTATGAAAATAAGTGTGCTGTGTGCAGGAATTAAAATATGTAAATTAGCACCGATGCTAAAGAGCAGACTAGTTGAAGATGCTCGAAGTCATTTGACGCGGACTTTGAACTGCAACAGAGACACGACAGCATGGTGGTGCAACTGAAAAGCAATCCAGCCACATCAAGGGCATATACAGCATCCTAACATCTGGGGTCTGATCAGCCTAGTCTCACCGCAAAACGGTAATAACTACTTTGGTCCACATTGCAAACGATAAAAAAAATGGTAAATGGTTAAAAAAAAAAAAAAGCTGACATTTCTATGCGCAGTAATTCATATTTTGCAGCATGAGTCATTGCCGGACCTGCCCATCCTTCTGTGTGCATACCTGGAATTCATGAGATCGAAAGAGCAGCAGCAGCAAGACCCAGCACAGAACAAAGCAGCCAAGAATGACAGGACTCTGATTAAGTTAGAAACAGAATGAAAAAGGGGAGTGAGGGTGGAGGTGGGTTGCAAAGCATGTTGTTGATACACATAGACTGAGGGCAAGCTAAAGCAAATTAAACAGCACGGACTGCTGAGCCCGACTTTGACACCTGGATGAAATGCTGAAAAAAACGATGATCTCTCACAGTGATTGAAAATCAAACCAAAGAGTGAATGAAATGAAACAATGAATAAAGCATCGCAACACAAAGTTCTAGGCTGACCATAATCCCTGGTGTCATTTGTTGAAATTCATGCAACTTCACTTTTTAATTCATATTGCAAATTAAATATTAGGTTAAAACATAATAGGTGACAATAGAGTTTTGGTCTGAGGATGAGTATAAAACATGAACATATAGAAAACAGCTGGTAGGAGAAACTTCTAAACTCATAAAGCTCCTTTAAAAACAGAAAATGAACAATTTTGTGACAATACTGTAAAAAGCACAAGTGGGGATCAGGTAGCCAGGCTGCAATTGTTAAGGGGACTGTGGATTTAGGGGAGCCGCCCTACTGATCAATAACTGCACACAAAGAGCATTTCAGTTGTGATGCAGCAGAGGGCACATGTGAGGTAGTCCTCAATGGAAAGGAGTGAGTGGAGTGGCTAAAATAAATAATCACAACACCCACATTTTATTTTCATTTTTCTAAATACAGTATAATGTGTGCACATTTGTACTTTACTTTTTCTTACAGGGAAGACCATCTATTTGGACACACACACCTCATTGCATCTCTTTCCAAAATGTTAGAAGTTGAGATAAAGGAGCTTACTTTGATAACAGGTAAGTATTATAATAAATATGTGTGCCCTAGTGCGCTTTAGTAATGAAATGTGTAGGATAATCTCTCATCATTAGGAAGAAAAATCTGTTCTAAATATATTAAAGCAGCAGGTAGGAAAATGATTTGTCTCAAATGACGCCATTCCTTCAAATTAGTCTGTTAAGAATGGGGAAACAAAGCAGGTTGTCTGAGTGTGCGGTGCTGTTCAACTAGAAAGATAGATACAGTATGTCATGTGCAATACAGACTCAAGCTGACATCAATGCTGCTTCCCTGTCAGTGTTTTGGCAGCACTCACACACAACCCAACAGACAATCAGCAGTTCACTGTGTAAAATGAAAAGGAGAAATGCTTAAAACAGTTTTGCTTTGGGTTACACTGTTTCTATAAACCAGATTGATGATTGATGATTGGGCACTCCACAGATTTACACATCAGGGTTCGTTCACTCGCCTCGAGCAGCACTACTCAGCCTGTGGTAACGCTGAAATCCTAAAGGAGCTTTCTTAGGTTTGAAAAAAAAGCACCCCATGATGTTAGAGATCCAATAAAATGCACTATCAAGTTAAATGACTTTCCCCACATTCATTCTTTTCTACTTGAGTTAATTTAATTCACATTAATCACATTTTCCGACTCCAAAGTGAACGTGTTTTTAAACAGCCAGTGGTGTCTGCAGCAGCAAGGTGTGCCAACGTCACAGCCGCTCCACAGTCAGACTTCTGCAGTGGTCTTGCCACTTTGACTTTAAGTTGCACTTTGAGCGTAATTCAAATTCTGCTCTCCTATGGGTGTCTCTGGCGAGCAGCTAGCAGGATGTTCCCTTCCAGCATCTCAAATAAGCAGTGGGAAGCTTTCCTTTGAGTCAACATCTGAAGGGCCATCTCAAAGAGGAGTGGGGGACACTGTTCCATCTTACGTCCATCAGCTTGTGCACGCTGACTGAAATGAGTCCCACAAGTGTCTGATGGCGCACAATTTTCAGCCTTCAGCTCTTTTCTGCTTTCAAAGACTCAGACATCCTCACAGTGACATTGCTGTTCTTATGGAGTTAATACTATGATTACATTTCTTCCAAGAAAGAAAGACTAAAGGCGAAATGAACCAAAATATGTCATGGACACTGTAAGCACAAAGAAGTTAGCAGAACTTAAAGAAATTAAGGCAACTGATTACCTGAAGTGTTTATGAACTTAAAGGTTGAAGCTTATCAGAACTGCAATGTTTTGATTAAATTTGACATGTACCTTTTGACAAAAATAAAAGTAAACTGTTCTGTTTTTCAGTTACGTCACCCATAGCAATAAGTTGATATAACTAAAAGGAATGAGTACAACAGAGTCACTTTTTCTGTTTAGGAAAACTCAGAATTTATTGTTCACTTTTGCCATCTTTTTTGAATAAACAAAAGTCAAACATCAACTCTTAAAACTCAAAGGTCGCAAATCGTAAAAAAAAATAAGGTGACTAACTGCCTCAATTACATCCAGTACTGCTCAATTAAAATTTCCTCACCTCAACAGTTTCACCACTAACATACTACACTGTGAGTATCTGACAAATATTAAAATAAATCCTTATAAAAAGAATTCCAAATGCTAAAAACATGATACATACTCCTGAAGATTTCAATAGCAGATTTGATTAATTTCAACAATTAAACTGTTGAAACTAAAATTTGCAGCTATTGACAAATCCAACATTTGTCAATAGCTGCTTGGCTAACTTACATGTTCAAAACAATGTCTATCAGTAATTTCTTGCAGTCCAGTTATTGCAACAAAAAACAAACCAAGACACTGTCTGATGCAGCAATACGGCAAATTACTCCATACAGTGGTTTTTGTTCTTTCATGCAAGTGTAAGGAATACTCTAACTTTTGACCTGCCAGCATCTTTGCTAGGTTGAGAACAAACTGAGTGAACTGGCTCGCACATCTGGTTTCTGGCATTTTTGCAAGAGACTGAAACAAGAATTCTGACTTTCAAAAGGCAGAGATGGGCAGTAACGCGTAATCCGATTACTTTTTACAAGTAACGAGTATGGGCAGGGCGATATGGCCAAAAATATATATCACGATATATAATTTCTGCGAGACAAAATACAACTCCACAACTTTACTAGCGCAAAAAAACCCATCCATTTATTTTACTTAAACAAGCAGCTGTTTTTTTATGTGCATTAAAGCTATATAAATATTTACCTGTGCAAATGCAAATTCCTTGCTGAAAGTTTAACCAAAAGGCATTTCCAGTAGAAATGGGCTGACATATCCTGAGCATAACCATGTATAATATCCACTGAAGTTAAAAAGAGGTGCTTTGCAACATGAAACTGCAGTGTGCCAAATAAAAACGTCAAATAAAATAAAAACGTTTTCGGACCATAAGGTGCACGGGATTACTAGGCACATTAAGCGAAACAAAGCAGTCAGATGAATCAAACTTTATTCAACTCATTCTTCTTGCTTCCTCCACTTCTTTACCATTGATTCAGTAATGCTGTATTCTATCACAGCTCCTCTATTCCCATGTTGCAGTATATTAATGACTAACCTCGTATTTTGGATGGATTATCTCAGTTGTTCTCCTGCCTGAAGTTTGGTTCGTTTACAGCATCCTGCCATGCGATTGCATTTGTCTCTAACCATCAGGAACCTTCACGTTAACGTTTATCGAGTGGAAAAGTGTGAGCGTTCATCCTCCAGCTTCACTGTTTATGTTATGCTAACACAGCTGTGTCACTAGCGATCACGTAGCACATCATTACAGTGGGGCAAAAAAGTATTTAGTCAGCCACCGATTGTGCAAGTTCCCCCAC
>NW_005187594.1:252415-272877 GCF_000239375.1 Pundamilia nyererei
GGAGGGTAAGATGGCGCCGCCATTGCGTGCAATAGGTCGGCAGCCTTAACATGAAATTTCCCCTTGTGGGACTAATAAAGGTATATCAAATCAAATCAAATATCATGCTTAGGTAACTAGTGAAACTAGCGAGCTAACTTCCGCTAACTTCCTGCTAACTTCTAACTCTGTTAAATGTAATGAATTCTGTTTTCATGGATGCCTGGATGTTAAACATCATAGTTACACCTGGTAAAGCAGCAACGCTGATCGTTTTATTAAAGATGAAAGAATTTAGACAGTTTTTAACTCTCAGTGATGTTTGTTTGACTTCGGGACCTTAAAGGATGGAGTTTAGGACCCAGATCGCTCCCAGATTTACGAGCACGTTAGTCCAACAAATATGGCAATAACGACGGCCCAATTGCATGTTCTACAGAAAAAATGTGCTTTGTTGTGTATCTGACGGACAAACACCAAACCAGTTAAGTTGCACCATTTTTACAAACCAATTCTGCTTCATCCGTTTCACTCAACAATTTCACTCAGCATTTTACCCAATATCTATCGCGATATTTCATTTTCTTATTGTTGCCAAGCATTGTACTGGTATTACCGTGAACGGTATAATATGGCCCAGCCCTAGTAACGAGTAATGTAAGGGATTACTATTGCAAAAAAGGTAATTAGATTACTGTTACTTTCCCGTAAGCACGCCGCATTACTGCGTTACTATAACCGTGATTTTTTTGCGAGAGTGTCTCATGACAATGATGTAAGCGAGTGCGATGTTCGTGGCAACAGCTGTGTGCAGATCAACAATAGATAATATAACGAGAGTATGACCTTACTTTGAGTTTGATTCTGTAAAAAGTGACAAAAACAGCGAAAAAAACCCTAAACTTCCAAGCAAGCACCGACAGTACAATGCCACGGGACTGTGAAACTCCCAGATCCTTCCACTGACTGTTACGACAAACCTGCACCAGGGCAAACCTCCGCCTGCCCAACTCCTGCTATACAGGTGAAAATAGAGCAACAGGACCACTGAGTCTTTGATTTTATTTATTTTCTGATGTGTTTCACTTGCATTTATTTGAAAGAGTGAGTGTAAACGCAAAAAACTATTTTATTTTATATGCTGGAATATGCAGAAAAAAGGTTTAAATGTTAAACAAATTTCTTCCAGTCAGAGAATGTTGCATATAATTTAATGTTTGCTTCATGCGTATTTTACTGCGGAAAGTTCTGTGTTGCTACAAAAACGGCAAGAAAAAGGCAATTAACAATGGAACAGAGACACATCATCATAATACTTAAAAATGTCTTTCCTACAGAGAAATTGCGAAGAGCAATCGTGGCTCAAGAGTTGGGAGTTCGCCAGCCTCGCCTCTGTCAGTGTGCCCCAGGGTGGCTGTGAGCAGAAAGCTCCTGAAGCATTTGAGGTGTCAGAATGTGGAAATTTCAACATCGCTTGAAAAAACTGCCAGCTAGCAACGTCCCTCTCACCAGTAGGATAACTGATTTTTAGCCAATTACAAGTTGAATCTGGTAGTTGGGGTTGTTAGCTAAGATACCGTCATTAGGAAGTGGCACAACTAATGTGTCTATGCGAGCTAATTTGCGATGTGCACCGCTGGCCCGGCCATTTATTTTTTAATGCACCTTCTGAGATTAATTCACTGTGTGTCTTGCCCAGGGCTGGACTGGGACAAAAAAAATCAGCCCGGGCATTTTGACTAGAGACCGGCCCACCAGGTATTATGGGAAAAGCCATAAAGCCTTTGAAAGAAAACAAACACTGTTGTGACAGTGATGTACAGTCTTGTTGGTATATGTATGATTTCTAACGTGGTACATCAGATAAAAACTTTGGTTGCAAGATTCAGATAATTATTTAATAAAAGCGAGACATTTTAAAAAAAGAATAAGAAAGAAAAGTATTTCTTTGTGCCCCCCTCTCCCTGTTAATGCCCTACCTGCCCCCTGGCAAAACTTTGCTATCCGCCCCTGCACAGTTACCAGCTGTCAGCTACTTAGAAAAGGATCCTGGTGTTATTTGTCTCTCAGAAACAGTTCATAACTTCTCTTCAACTCATTCATGTCACCTAAAAGGTAAACCTGTTTCTCCATCACCTGTTCAGCTCTGATGATTCAATAAGGACATCTCCTGGTTTCATCTTCATGTTTCCCTCTCACCACATATCCAAACCGACATCATGACCAGCAGCTTTTACAGCTTGGCTCCAGCAAACATCAGCTGATACTAGAAATTAATATTAAATAAATTCTAACAACAGCTGATCAAGCTTAAATATGCTGCTGTTGTTTAGCGCGACATCCGCTGGTTTCCTCTTTCTGGCACAAAGTGGGCGATAAACAAATAAGAGAGAAAAGCCGATCAGCTGATCATTGATCAGTTTCATGACTGAATGAGAGAAGAAGAGGCAGCTGACAGCGTAAAGACACAGAATAAATCCAGCTTTGTGTCTTTTTTCATTCTAGCTGAAGTACGGGACAAACTTTGTTTCTTTTCAGCTCAATTCGAAACACGTAATATTTTCTCTGAATACAGGACGATTCCATTTTTAGGGGACTGTTGGCAACTCTATAATAATTAACCTTATGAACAAAATAAAGTTCACTATCAGTAACATCATAGCATCCACCCAGCAGTATATAAACTCCGTCATGCTAGCTAGAATGCAGTCCGAGTTATTGTAACTGACTGTAAAAAGTCAGCACAACGAAAATAAACTCCACCTAAACTTCGTTTATATCTGACCCAGATAGACTGCAGGTTATAACTTCTTACCTGAAGTTCAGTTCACCTGATACTCGGACCGGCGGCCGCCTCGGGTCTCTGCTCCTCCTGCCTCCCCTTTCGCTCATCCACCTGGCCTCTTGTGGCAGCTCCGCCATAGCCACCACCAAACAACTGAGTTATTTTTACACATCTGCCAGCATCTGGCCAATCCACCAGCTTTCATTGTTTATACAGTTATAGAAAAAAATCATCGGCCCATTGGCCCACCGGGCGTGCCATCAGTTAACCCTTCCCAGGGTTGTATGATTGCTAAATGTTACCGTTCCAATAATACAGTTCTAATAATAAAGGTTTTATTGCTAATCAGTAATATGTTCTTTTATTTTTTTCATTTATATTGACACCCTGTTAAAGTTTAAAATCTATAGCTTTTCGAAGCATCTGGATTAAAGCAGGCCATTAATTCAATCCAATTCAATTAAATTCAATTTTATTTATATAGCACCAACCCACAACAACAGTCATCTCAAGGCACATAATGTTATGAAGGCAAAGATCCTACAATATTACAAAGAAACCTCAATATACAATAGACAACCCCCTATGGGCAAGTATTTTGTTGGCAAGGAAAAACTCCCCTTTAAAAGGAAGAAACCTGGCTCCGGGAGGGGTAGCCATCTGCCACAACAGGCTGGGAGCCGGACAGGACAGGAAATTCATGACCAAGTGGATGATGGAAAACCAGACCAGTCAAGGCCTCATTCACCCATGCTTACTCCACGCCAAGCTAAGTTGTTATATAAAAAAACATTAAAAAAGGAGTTTCTCCATCTCTCTGGCAGCCAGCTTAACAGCAACTAAAGTTTACAGTCAGGCATATTTGTTTACCCAGTTCTTTAAAATTCAGGCTTCTGTGTTTCTGGTAACTAATTTTTTAATAATTTTAATAGCTATAAAAACACTTAATTACATTACTAATTAATCAAATCTTGTTTTAATTGTTGATATCAGGTTAGTTTCCAGAGTCTGGCTAACTTTAGCAGTGCTAGAAGCAGTAGCCTTGGTTTCTTCCATGCTAGCAGCATGGAAGAAACCAAATATTGTTACACCTGGCTTGAACCGCTTGACTGTATTCCATTATTGTGAAAAAGTGACAGTTTTTATTTATTTATTGTTAAGCTTTAAGGCATTGCTTTAATCCAAATAGTAAATTTTCACAAAACAGTATAAGAACAAAAGACAATGTATTTAGTGGGTTTAGGTTATTTTTCTATCTAGAGTCGGGTTGAACTGCTGAATTTTTATGCATTCAGTGTGAAGCTTAACAACATCCAATATGATCTGTGTTTTAACCATCCCAGTTACATGAGATAGCTTAGATATAGATTTCAGTTGAAGACGTGGAGATGTACGAAGACCAACTAAATAGATAAACCCAGTGGTGGTTTTCAGCTACTAAATCATTATTTCTACAGACAACTTACTTTTTTATAAAACCTCTAGGGTTATGCATGAAGTGACACATTTTTTATACTATATTTAGCATATTTTAGCTTTTTTTGTTTTAGATTTAAAATGTTATTTACAAGAATGCCCTGGCCCACCACAGTCAGCAGCTCAATCAGCATAGTTACAATACACACAATGTGCACACAGCAAATAATTAATGGAATATTTAATGATGTGAAGATACATCAGGATTAAAAACCAAACAACAAAGCCCATTAGAATGAAAACAGGAGCAGTAGTGATCAGGTATAAGATGTGCAGTCAGATGTGATTAGAGCTGACTGCATTCATTCAGCAACACCGTCTCCACGAGACTTAGTCAGCCTTTCATTGTAATTTTTTCTTACAGTATTGCAGGAGGGAGAGATTCAGAGTATGAACTACGAGTACGTAGTTATAGACTGATTAGGCTAAACTTTCCTTTTCAACAAAGCAGATAGACTGGATCAGGTGATCCTGTATCTTCCCTCAGCTACGCTGAAACAGGCCTAGGCTTCTGGGGGCTTCTGGGGGCTGATGCACTGACTGTTTCTTGTTCACTGAGTGGTTCTCCTCCTGTCCTGCTCCCATCACTCCCATTATGTTGTGGCAGATAGCTGCCCCTCACTGAGCCTGGTTCTGTCAGAGGTTTCTCCCTGTTTAAAGGGAGTTTTTCCTTCCCACTGTTGCCAAATGTTTGCTGAAGGAGGATCAATTGATTGTTGGGTTTTTCTCCGTATTATTGTAGGGTCTTTTATAATATTAAGTGCCTTAAGGTGACTGTAGCTGTGATTTGGCACTAAACAGAAAAAAAACTCAAATTCAATTGAACTGAACTGAAATAAATTATTGATTCTTAGCAGATAATACGATGTTTCATGTTACGGTACCTTTGCAGTGACAATGCTAATGTTACTATCTGGACTGACATGTGCTTTTGGTGTCTGTGCCACTTAACTCTATGGTTAAAAAGTCTATATTATGTTTAAGTGTTCAGACAGTTTTGTATCTTAAAGCAAATAAAGAAACTAATTCCACAACTGCTTCATGGATCCCGCAACTAACGACTGGAATTAAACGTTAAACTTATGCATCAGATTTTCTGGTTTAACCTAATTTTAAGTAGTACAAAACAATTTGAGCATATTATCTTTAATTTGTTGCAAGGTCACAGGTTCAAGCCCCATACCAACCTGCACATTCACCATAAGATTACAGCTGCAGCTATGATGGAAAATGGTTCAGAAAATGCACCCTAATGACACACTTTGTACCTGGCAAGCTACCTCATCTCATCTCAGCTCTGCTGGATTACACTATATTATATTAGATGATGAATCCAGTGAAATCTTTAACTACGGCAAACAGGTCGTCTCAGAGAGCACATGCCCGTCCATTACAGCAGCCTGCGGCAGCCCAGCTAAATAAGAACAAATAGCAGAGGTGCCATAATCACCCCCTGCATTAGCTCTAATGTTGTTACTGCGGTGAGTAATTGCAAGAAATGTAGCGGGCAGCCATCAGGCATGGAGAATGTGGATATGTAATGATATCAGGAGATTATTGAGATTGAGTAGCATAACTTCATTCCCATACTCAGTCTTTTATGTCTTTTCCCGCTCTCTCTCACACCTCTCTCTTTCCCTCTCTCTCGCTTGCTCACACACACACACACACACACACACACACACACACACACACACACACACACACACACACACACAGCCTGTCCTTTAGTTCCATCTAAAATTGCTCATATCTCCTCTACTGCGTGAGAGAAATGTAGTTTCCTCCTCCACCTCCTCCTCTTCCCCTGATCTCGCAACTTCGCTTCATTTTTCCCTCTCCCCCTTGTCTCTTGTGACTCTGAGTCTCTGCACTGTGTGTGAGAGACAGATTTTATAAAGAAAGAGTAAGCAAGTAGGAAGCAGAAGTAGGAAAACTGCATGACAATGACATCGACAGAAAAATATATGAGTAAAAGCTATGTTTGTGCATGAGGGTGAAAGAAAGAAAAACGAAAGAGAAAGAGAGAAAGAAAGAAATAAAAAGTGGCAGGGGCTCCTCTGATCACTAGTGTGGTGTCCTACTTACTCTGCAGCACACCCAAATAACAACCCGGAACTGTGATGTTACAGTATATAACCAGCATACACACTTACAAACACAGACACAGTGAACATCATTACATCGTGTACAGGCACACGCCTCCATCTTTACAATACTAAAATAACACAAGAGGTGTGACATATATATAAGTTGCACAAACACCTCAGTGGAGGTGACACCGTCTGTTTTGTTTTGTTCATGTTTTAGTGACCTTTAAGTCACTCCAACATTGTACACTTTATTTGAGTAAATAACACCCTAATTAGAATTAGAAGAAGAAATGTTGTGGCGAGTCTTAGTGACAAAGGAGCACTCGGGTTCCTATTCCTTATGAAGCTGCAGCTACAAAGATGCGTTCATAGACGTGTGATATGCATATTGCTGATGTATCCCAGTGAACATTTTTCCGTGGCTCCATTTGAAAAACTCCTTGAGAAAATGCAGTGGGGACTCTTAAACCCGTAACCTGCTCTGTTGGCAATAAACACTGAGAGAACAAAGAATTTGAATGGCAATTATTTTTTTGATGGCTTTGCTTTGAAAAGCATTAACAGATAGACTGTTGCTATGAAGATGCAATAGAAGGGATTTTTTCCCTCTGCTGTGATAAATGGAGTGCATTTGGTGGTTGACAAATTCTGACTCCATACAGCCATTTCTACACAGAACTCATTTATTAAGGCACCTCACGCATTACTCCTCTTACGGTTCTGTGGAACCGAATACTGTTGATTCATTAGTCAAGGTGTTGCTAACTGGCAGCATAAGTTGATGATCTCGTGTTGCCAGATTTCACCTACCAGCAGCTAAAACTCTGCTACTTACATGCAAACCCTGCCTGTGGTGAACTTGTGCAAAATAATATATCAAAGATGTGTTTGTGTAGGCCAACTTAAAGTGACTAATACCTTGGAGTGGATACTGTATGTGTTAGCGTGATCTCCTTGCGATGGACTGGTGACCTGCCCAGGGTTTACCGGCGTGTCTGTATAGCGCCAGTTCATCATAGCACAATACTCATCTCAAGGTTCTTTAGGCTCGGTCCACACAACCAGAAAACCCTGCGTTGCAAGCTCCAATTATAGAAATCATACATGCCCTCTAGCAAGCTCTGCATTTGGGGGGATTTAGTGTGAAGTTCCACAGCCGTTACCCAAACCTTCTAGTCCATAGGTGTCAAACTCTGGCCCGCGGGCCAAAGTTTGGCCCGCAGCCTAATTACATTTGGCCCGCGAAGCCATACCAAATTACTATTAGAGCTGGCCTACTGGTATTATACAGCTAATATATATATTGTTTAGTATTAAGCTTTGCTTGTTCCATATTCAGTTTTTCAGCAAAACGTGTTTTAGTCCATAAGAAAAGATTCATTCTTATATCTGGAGGAATAAATATATTTCAATAAATATTAACGTTAGCCCGCGACTTTGTTCCAGTTTTGAATTTTGGCCCACTGTGTATTTGAGTTTGACACCCCTGATCTAGTCTATTTGAAGTCGCAGTTGTAACAGGTACCAACTGGAGCTGCTATAACTTCCAGCTCCACCAGGGGATTCCCAGCAGTTCCTGAGCCAGCAGAAAAATATAATTCCTCCAGTCTTGGGCTGGTTCTGGGGCCTTCACCCAGGTGGATAGACAAGGGAATTCACATCAAGTACCTTGTAGGCTTCCTCAATGTGGAGGAGAAGCAGTTTTACTCTGGGCTCTTATAGTGGATTTTAAAGAATAAGCTTGGTCAATCTAGCTATCTAATTTGATAATTTGCTCATGTTCATGACTCTGTTCTTGTAGTTGTTACCATAATATGCCATATGCTCCCCGTTTTGTGAACAAAATTCCAAGAAGCTTTAAGTCCTTCACCTCCCCACCTTCATCTGAAGGAAACACGCCTGCCTCTTTCAAGTAGAGAAGCACTTTGGTGATGTTGAGCATTCCACCTGTATGACTGTCAAGTCAGCACTGAAGAACCTTGTGCGATGATGCCAAAAGGACATCACTGCATCCCCATCATGTTTCTTTCCTAACTTACACTAGACCTTGAAATTCTGTCCATAAATAGGAAGCAGAGTGTTTTAATAGCCTCACATAGTGCCTGCAGACAGCCGTGTTGATAATAAAATTATTACAATTTAGACTTCCGACTCGGATTTCACTGCAGAATGCCTTGCTTAAAGTGCTGTAAGAATTTATTTAGAAAAGAGACACCATTTTAAGGTAGAGGTAGTCAGACAGGTTTCTATAATATGTCACAGGCTTTATGGAAAGCTGTAATTTTCCTGGAACTTTAAATGTGACCCAAAGTGCAAAATTGTAAAAATATACCTTTCATTTGTTCTTCCTCTCTTTCCCGTTGTTAAATTTGCCTTTAATCACCTCCTCGCTGCAGCTACCGAGAGCTAAAAGGTAGACTCTCAATTCCCTCAGCTCTCCTTTCTTTCCTCACCACCCGGCCCCCTCACTTTAAGGTGGTCTCACACACACATGCGCACGCACGGTTAGAGCTACTGTTGAGATCCATCAGCAGGAAAGGGCAGCTCCCCTGAGCTTTTGCTTTTCTTCTTTTCTCTATTCTTCACCCGCTCCTCAGACTTTTTTCCCTGTCTTTATTCCCTCCGTCCTTTCAGCTCCTCATATCAAGGCAGGCCCAGAAACACATACAATGACAAAGTGAGAGAAACCACACGAACATGGTGTCTCGCTAGCTTCCTGTCATGTTGCCATAACATAATTCAAGTGTCATCAAGACCTCACAACACTTCATTTGCATTTGCTTGATCTCTATTCCAAGCATAGAGGAAGCCAATCAAAACATGGCCGTGGATGGGCTCTTCCTGAATGAAATGCAGACTGCAGAGTTAGCAGGGGAGACATGGAACTTATTCTCCTGACTCAAATAATTTACCTGGCATTTGCTTAAGAAAAGACCAATTATTATTTGAAGGTCTTCCTTGACTTTCTGTATGTCTAAAGCAAAAACAGATATTGTTTGCTATGTCCTCTTAGAGGGATGTAGCAAAAAATGAGGTACTTCACAAAGGAAACACACACGTTGCCACTTCTAACAGAAAATATGTGTGTTGGAGAATGGCAGCTTGACAGTTTATTCAGTTTGCTGCACGGAGCCAAGGAACTGGAAGTTTAAAAGGAATACAGAAACCAGTCTCACCAGTTTGCAGGCAAAAAAATAAATAAATACACATTTATAGCACAGCAGATTCTTTTTGAAGAATTCAGATTTGAAAAAAATGAAAGGATTTAGTACAGGTGTCACGAAGTTTGAGTTTATTTGAAGAAGGTTCAAAATGGCAGAGCTGAATGTAATTTTTATTTCTTATTGCAAAAGAAATACATCAAATCAAGTGTTTACCTCATTTATCCTTCCACTGTAGAGTGTATTCACATAAACAGGACATTTAAATAATTTGAGACTGCGTTTAAATCTTCCAAAAAGACATACAAGAGAATAACATGTGGTGTGTGCTGTGTGATACTATACTACTAAGAATGTTGAGCCTTAGTGTGAGTGAAAATTTAGTATTTTCAGGTATCGTCTGTTAATTTACATTAAATTGCAATAAAAGGTGGCAGACTAAATGCTGACGTTGATGCAGTGTTCCATCTTTTATATACAGTCTATGGTAACACCGCAGTGATAATCTTATAATGCTGTGCCACTAAAGGAACAATAAGGTACTTTTGTATCTCGATTCGCTGTGCTTACATGTTCAAAAGGTTTTAAGTACAACACTGTTAATTATTCCATTGGATCTCTTATTTGTAGCAGACTGTAACTGAGAATGATGGGAATGTCCTAAGTTATTAACCTAAGTGGGCAGAAGAAAAAAGCTCTTCTAGTCTTTGGAAGCTTTTCAAAGAATGAGATAAATTAATGTGATAAACTACTTTTCCTAATGTATCCAATTGAAGTTCAGAAATATACTGAAATTTGAAAATAAAAATGTCAACCTCAGAGTGGGACTAGAGCAAAGGTCAGAGATTCATCAGAGATGAACAAAGAATATCTGCTTTGGTGTGATGAAAATCTGTTATACACATGTTTAAATATTTCCAAAGATCAACAGACTCAAACTTTTAGCCCCAGAATCAGTCGACATAGCTAAGAAAATTAACTGAAGTAACACAAGCAGAGATTTCCTGACTTAGCCTGCAGTATGAGTCATACTCAAAAAGTCTTTAAATCTCATAGTTCTTATAACAGGTTTCTCTCCTTGGACTGATAAAGGCCCATTTCAATTACATGCTTGTGTTTGCAGACTCCAATCCACAGCGCAGATAACCCTGACGAACTCATACTCAGACTTTAGGAAGAACGACCCCAGAGCCGTAGAAGATAAATGGGACTCACCATGGCTACAAGTAGTCATTTTATAACATAAGTAGCTGAACACAAGTTTCCATTCACTGTTCACTGAGTTCCCCTTATTTACCCAGGATGAGCATTTAGTCATATTACTGTTACTACTTTACTGCACTGTAGAAAGATCTGAAATCATTCTGACATATATACTGCACAAAATTCAAGATTCTCACAATGACACTCCCTGACTAAACTAATATTTTATTCAGTTTTTTTGATATAAACCATAGTTTTGACTGCTGCTGTCAAAACAAGCCAAAGTTAACATTAAAAAGGTCCACGTTAACCTAAACCAAAATCCAATCAAATCATTTTCATCCCCAAACAAAAATTAAAATTACTTATATAACATAAAAAGAAGAATAAAGTCAGAAAATAAAGCTAACAGTAGAAATCAGGACTCTGACATTTTGTTCCACGCAGGATACAAACATCAGTCAACTGGTATTTATAGACCTACAAAGTCTGTATTAAAAAGCTGGAGGTGGCATTAAGTAGCAGCGTTACCCGCTGGGAAAACCTGCGTCTTGCACTTTGTCTTGCTCTTTTCCCCCACCTGCTTTCAGGTGCAGTATATGTAATAAAAACTAATTGGTCAGCGTTTGGAATGGAGATACAATTTACATGTGTATGTCCTATGGGTAATTATCTGAGGGCCATAAAGGTCCATATGTGCCCCTAAGCAGTAAAAGGTAAATGTGTACACCATCTTCACTATATTTTAAGGCACCCCTGCACAGAGTTAGCAATTAGCTGGAGTACAGGAGTATTTGACAAAACAAAAGGTTATGCTATGAATTTTGCTGAGTGTGCAAAATGTGTCATTTTTTTTGTTAACACGTTTAATGTAAAATCTTTAATTTGATACTTGCTAATGACTTTAGCTACAGTGCGTCTTCACTGCTACCACACAAATTACAGTATCAGTTGGATCATTAATTTACAGCACATTTGGGTCATCTCTGTTTTCTGCATTGCTGTCATAGGTGAAAGTCTGCTCTGTTACTCTTTAGAAGAATAATCTTAAAACTTGTGATTTCCGTTTTTGTTCACGCTCAGACAGGCTGCTTGAGTCTGTTTGCTTTTAGCTTATTGCTAGTCTTCCACATTAAAGATGAAATACACCAAGACCAACATGGTGTTTTCTGTTACCATGACATTTTAGGTTAGTGTGACCTACAAAATATAACCTCTGTCTATTTTCCACATGTCCACTTAAATGTTCACTGAGGAAATGGCCTTATCAGCCATCGTCAACCACTGCGCACAGTCCAGGTTTCCTCTGGCTCTGAATGGCCCTCAAGATGTGAGCAAATTCAAATGAATGACAGCAACATCTCTTGGCCACTCAGGCTAGAATGAAGACTGAGCTGCAGGGAACAAGCAAAAGGAGAGAAATGAGCAGGATAACAAAGAAAGAGATGGAGAGAAAAGGGTGGGTGACTGGGCCAGAATCTGGATATGCTGGAGAAAAGGAGACAGGAAAATAAGAGCAGAGGCAAACGAAAAGCAGACGAGTGGACCAGCCATAAGCATAGGGGAAACCAAGGAATGAAGGAGGAGGAGAGAAGCTGAAAGGGCAGAGGAGATGAGAGAGAATAAAGCCAAGGGGAGGGAGAAGATGAAAGGAGACAGGGAGACAACCAAACACAGATGTGATCAAATATATATAAGAAATGTACAACGAAAGGATGAACCTGGCGCCCCTTAGAGTCTGATGCAAGGAAAGAGAGATGGGGAGAGAAAGCATGAGAGAAAGTTGAAGCCTAATGCTCACCGAATAACTAATGCAAATATCAAATTGACTGTTAAATGAGTTCATATTTTTAGGTTGATTCAGAAGCACATTGTAAAACATACCATATCATTATATTAAAGTGAAATCTCATTGTTAGATCACTTTGAAACCTATAAAAATTAGTTGTTCTAACTTGACGTCCTTTGAATTGAAAGCATAATTGCAATGCAAAGACACTGCGAGCAGCTTAAAGCCGTCTTTGTAATGACTGGTATAAAAGAAAGGAACGGCTGCAGCTGAAAATCCTTCAAACATAATTAGTTTTTCTCGGTTGGAATCAGTGAAAATACAACAGCTTTACACAACTGGCCATATAAACCACTCAAGCATTACAGCAATATCAACTGTGATATTGGCTCCCTGTGTGAGGCCAGATCACCTTTGACCCCTTGGAGGCAGGAACTCTGAGGACTGTTTTGTCGTGCCATTGCAGCAGGTTCTTTGGATCCTGTGGGATGTGGGGTGGATCATCCTTGTTATGCCACTTCTAAAGAAGGCTCAGTCAGCCTGTGCTGGGTCACGCACCTCGGGCTCTCTTTCATGTTTCTTGAGTCGCGCTTTAACAGTTTTTGCGGCATTTTGGTACATATCGTCTTGCTGGGAGAGGCTGCTGTTGCCATGGGTGTGTTTGTGTGTGCTTGGCTTGTAACTGTATTTATGTGGGTGGTAAGTGTCAAAGTAACTTACACGTGAATGCCAGGACCCAAGGTTTGCCAGCAGAACATTGCATTGTAACTGGTAGTCAGTATTTTTCTACTGCAAAAGTGCTTTAATGTTAAGATTGATTGGAACTGAACTACCAGAAACAGTGGCACAAGTAGCATATTTCAAATCAAACCAAAAACTAGAACGCTTCAAAAATATTTTTAACTAGGCTAAACCACCAAAGAAATATCCAATCAGAATACTGCTTAATATTGTTAGAAGAAAGTAAAAGAAGATAATTTGTTACAGTTTATCTTTTTTTTTTTTCTCTGTAGTTTTTTCACACTAAAAACTACTTTTGGGTGCTTGGTTAGCAGATGTGCCTCACTTTTACCATAACCAGGTCTGAAAAGGACGCCTTGTACCACCAGTGCAATAATATACATCCTGGGAACGAGAACAGGCTCTTGCTTCTTTTTACTTCAAAACTCGATATAGGGTAATCAGTTTACTCAGGGCCATGTGAACATTTGCTTTTTGCTTTAACTTGGAGATCTAGCGGGCTGCGCCAGTTAACCAATCTCCAGCTTCGAATAAGTCACATCTGATGATTCATTAACTGTTCATTTTAACAGTCATTTCTAGCTTGGTGAGCCAAGTATGGATGCAAAAAATAAGTACCGTTTAAATTATGTGACATCTTGCTGGCGTTCCTGGTGGATATGAGATTATTTTCTCAGTATAGGTGCTGTTGGTTGAACCTGTGAAGTGAAGTGGAGGACCAGAGATACTTGTTGCCATATACGTCTGCCAAAGGCTCTCCGGTGTTGCATGGTTTCTGCGGTGCATACTGTATCTCGTGTTATATTTAGTTTTGTATTTTACGGTGCCAAAGAAATAGCTCATGAGCTAACCACAGTAGCAATGCCAGACTCCTTCCTCTCTGCCTCCTCTTATCTGTTATTCTGAAAATCTCAGTGTTTACGACAAAGTAGCCCAGTAGTTGGCTCATTTGTGCTCCCTACAAAATCTGGTGGAGCATCTCACAGTAATCTCGCTCTAGAGGCTATATGAATTTGTGTTTCTCTTTAGAGGTTGCAGACACTCATCTCAGTCCATTTTCCTTTTGAAAAACACCCACAGCTGTGTCCCTCTCTTATCTCAGCCTGTGTATCTCATGAGGGTGCAAAGGTGATCACAGCAAATACGCACAAGATGACAGTGAACTGAGTTTTGAATACCATTCCATTTTCTTTCTTTTTTTCTGCTGACTACATTCCCACTTTACTCTCCAAAAACAGCTTGAAGCAGGCATTTCTCCTGTGCTGGCACAGCACTCACACAAAGCAAGAAGAAAGGTGCCATGTGAAAGTAGATCGAGGGTGAAAAAGCAGTAGTCAAAGTCGGGCTACGCTCGCTGATGTGATGAGCCTACTGACAGTCTCAAATTTCCCAGAAGGCAATTCACACATGCACACACACACAATCACACTTCTTCATTTGGAATTATTTCAGTCTCATTCTAAAACAGGAGGCGCAGCATCTAAAAGCACGACTCTTGCACGAGCATGAAAGTACAACTCCAAATTAAACTCAGCTGATTTCAAAGTAATTATAAAATTATCCCAGCTCCTTCTACACGTGCAGAGGCACAGCGAGGAAGATCAGCTGCAGTGCCTCGGCAACTCCATTACCTTGGCTCGAGTTAATTAATTGCATGTGACAGGCAGAAGTATAAAGGTGAATGAATGTGCCCCTCATCTACATCATCTCCAAAGTCATTTACTAATACAGTCTGTGATCGCTGGCCCTGATGTCAACACGAAAAGAATGTTGATGTTGAAAGATACTGCAAAACCCTGCATCACGTTGAGTGATGAAATCTCTCCAGTAGCTACAGACAGCATCGACACCAGAGTGAAGAAGAAAAAAGGGAATGTATGACTACAAGGACAATAAGCTTCAAACCCCTTATTTCGGGGTCATGTTAGTAAAGCATTGGATTGTACATATAGGTGTGCTTTCCCTTTTCTCACGTTACAGAAAAAAAAATCACTTACTTGCATTAAGAACATTTGTACCAGAATCAAAGAAAAACCACCACATGGGGCTGCTTGAATCTTTTAAAAAGGACCTCAAATCAACACGCGACTCTTCATTATTATGCAGAACAACAACCAGTACATATTAAAATTCTTCAAGACCTTTTTTGTCATTATTGTTAATGACTATTCTGTTTGTTTATGATTTCCTTCTTTGACTATTGTGCAGTCAAACACAGGCAGCCCCTTTTCTTTGACTCTTTGCAGCGACAGTAAAGGCATTCATTAACTCATTATACATATTAAAGACACAGCAGGCTTCCGTCATGAATGCATAAAAATAAAAGTAACTGTAGATTTCAGTGTGTGCTTGTTTGTCGGAGTCAAAACTTAATAAATTGAGTGAACTCAGCACGTGCTATTCAGACAGAAAGACACGAAGCAAAAGGACTGCAGGAAGTGAAACGAAAGCCACTTGTTGCTGCTGAATTAGCCTTTCAGCTGTTTTTTAAAGAAAAAAACAAGTTATTGCTTATGTTAACAAAAAAAATAGTAAAAATGTAACTTACAAAAAAAGGCGCTCCTTCCTACCCAGGGTAAACTTGAAAAAGATGTTGAAAACACAACTTTCCTCAAAACAATGTGAAGATATGGCTCAAAAATTGAAAAGTAAAAGGCCATCTTTTAAGATCACCAAAAAGACATTTAGAAAAAGACAGCCCTTTTCATCCAAGTTTCTTTGAAAAGATAAAGGGCACACTTCCTCCTCAACAGCTCTGCAGACTCCTCAGGCAAACAGCAGATTCAGCCAAAGACCTTCCTGTGATGTGACCTTGTTAAACACTACATCACAATGCTGTTGTAGCATGTGGGAACCATAAGTTGTGATTGTCCCGAGGCTTGTACAAATGAGCTCCCCGTTCAGCACACACTGAGCAGAACCACATCAGAATAAATGTACATATGCATTTAATATTTTAACAAATGCTGCTGAGTAACATTACCTTGCATAACTGGAGTGGATGTCTAACACCACCTCACAGCCAAAAAAGCTTGTTCTTTTTAAAAAGAAGGAAACATAAAATGTGTTTGTAATTTTATAAAAAATATAGTTAGGTGTCTAATTAAATGTAGCCTTACTTTAGTAGCCCCCAAAGTCAAGCTTAGCATCAATCCTGGTGGATCAGCTGACACCTTTCTCCATATCCAATTGATAAATTTCATATATGGCCAACTCTTTGACCTGCTTTAGCTTGCCTATGATTACTCCACACTCCAACCCACTATGCAAACCACCACCACTCCAGTCTTTCATGCTTGGTTAGGCCCAGTCACACCGGTCTAGAGACCAGTCGGCAACTGTCTGGAAACCACCTGTAACCAGGGAAACGCCTATGGGTACATCACTGTTGCTAAGTTCTAAAGACTTTAATGAAGCCAAATTTTGATTGGGTCTAAAATGCAGTGTTAACAACATACATGCACGTGTGGTACACAAATATGCAACTTAATAATCAGCTTCGTTTGTTAAATTCAAAGATTTTGAATTTTATTTAACAAACTATGATCCAAAAAATGAAACCCTTGTGTCAGTGACTAACATCTTTACACATTTGATCTGGTGTTGAACCATTGTATTTGACTTTGATGGAGATCATTTACCTGGAACAAAGCTCCCCTGGACAACATCCTTATATGCCCACCAACCGTCATCAAGCTTGGATGTAATAGGCTGAGCTGCAGGGAAAAAGAGAAGGAGACAACATTTTATAGCACTTTCACGCATCAATCCCACATCAGTTTGACTCTGCTTAACCTACAGACTGGAATGAAATAGGTTACGCAAACACTGTTAACGCCTCTGCAGCTGTAACACTGCAGACAATGACATGGACGTCACTACCTGACGCAACTCCCTTCTCCCTAAATAGTCCACAACTTCAGTAAATTTAGCACTACTATAAAAAAAAGTGTACCCCTTGTTTTGTACAAAATGATCTGTATAATCTAGAATCTGAGGATAAAAAGATGGAGTAGTTAGTGCTGTTCCCTCGCAGCACGAAGGTCCTGTATTTGACTCCACCACCTGCATGTAGGGCTGTGCAATATGACCAAAATCTCATATCCCTATATAAGACATTTCTCATCCCGATAACGATATATATCACAAAATTGTGCTTTTTCTGTCAATTCTGTGAATCTCAGGCAACTCAACTTGTGTGAAGTGTTTTCAGCGGGACGTCGTGTACCTGGAGTCGAGTGTGTATATAATGTTGTGCTACGTGATTGCTAGCAACACAGCTGTATGTTAGCATAACATTAGCACAGTGAAGCTGGAGGATGAACGCCAACTTTTCTTCCACTCGATAAAAGTTAACGTGAGGGATTCTGGTCATTAGGGACAAATTCAATCGCATGGCAGGATGCTATACACGGGCCAAACTTCAGTCAGGAGAACAACTGAGATTATTCATCCACAATACGAGGTTAGTTATTAATATACTGCAACAACATGGGAATAGAGCAGCTGCGAGAGAATTCAACATTATTGAATCAATGTTACGGAAGTGGAGGAAGCGCAGTTTTTGGCTTTTCACCATATTTCAAAAGTGCTTCATCTCTTTGCTATGACTGTCGCCCACCATAATTTGCAGATGATAATGGTTGGATGCTTCCGACCAAAACAGGCGCAGCTTGATTACATCATCAACATGTGCTATCGCAATAGACCAGTATAGTCAAAATCTCTATTGTCGGCCAAATTTATATCGTTTCTATCGTATATCGTTTCTATCGCCCACCCCTAACTCTGTCTAATACTGAGAACTGAAGACATGAATGGGAAACAAACAGTGCAGAGAGACAACAGCAGCCCAGCGGAAGGTATCTAAGGCACAAGCAGATGTAAGTGTTGCAGCAGAGGCTGATGAGAAACAGGAAAAACAGGAAAAATAGTAAGAAGTGAACTGCAGTTTTTTTGTTTATCCAATTCCCTGCATCACGAAAAAAGAAAATGTAGTATGGTCCCAGGATAAAAAAAAAAACTGGCTTCACTCTGGCCCTGGCTTCTGTCATTCGAAAAGAACTGCATCTGATCGTGCCAGCAATTATTTGGCGCCTATATGTATAACTTGGAAAACTAGAAATGCATTAATTGTAATTTTTAATTTTCTTGGCCAATCCTGGTTTCCTGTTTTGCTCCTGCCAATTCCAATTTTGGCTGATTTAGATCTTTCAAGAACTACAATCCACTGCTTACATAACTTTAAGATTTCGTTAACAGAATTTTCAATTCATGTACACAATAAAACAATGATTTCTATTGTTTTCTATGACTGCAACCAATTACAGTGACTATCAAGAAAATCTCACGAGTTAGTCCAGGTTACTGGAAAGGGCTTTTCATATAAATAACATCCAGTGGCAGTGAGAACACTATCCTTTGGTTTGAGTTTGTTTCTGTGCTACTTTAACTTTTTATTAGCTAGCTAGCTTTGGCACTCCATCCTCTTTTCCATTTTCCTCTTTTATCGCAGCAAAAATGCCAAAGTTTGAGCCTTAAAATCACACTCAAAAGCAGGTTTTTGACATCATCGTAGCTGCCTCCATCTTTTATACTTTCTGTTTATTATCATCTATCATAAGTGTCAATGGTTTATTTAAATTAAACAAGACATTCTACAGGTTGAATAAAGACACTCAGACTGTTGTTCAAGGTTCAACAATGAAGACGTGCACGGGTGGAAGCTCGAAGGAGATCCACACCCGAGGCCTTGCAGTCAGATTTATTTATACAAAGGGACAGTTGCATTTCCTGTTTTTCAAGCATATTTATCAGCATGTGTGTGTGTTCTGTGTGTGTGTGTGTGTGTACGTGACAGGATGTAATGGCATGTGATACACAAATATATGAGCATTGTAATACATTCGAAAGCTTCATAACGGAGGTATCTTTTAATAATAGACATCTGCAGTTTAAACTTTAAGAGTTACTTCTAATGTCCCTGTGAAATATATGAACATTCTGAAGCATGCTAAGTAATAAAACCTTAATGCATAAGTGAATAAATCATAGTACAACTTAAATTCTTCTAACAATAAGAATCGCATATTCTTCCTGTTTTAGTAAGGTCTCAGTCACACAGGTCTAGAGACCAGTCAGCCATTCCCAGCAACGTCTCCTCTCAAGAGAAAATTGTATATCAACCAGTTAGCCTTACCACTGAAATCAACACATTTCAAAAGGTGGAACTTTTAGTTTGGAGGCAAATGGTCTCCAGTTGCACTTTGTATCAGTCTTTTTCAAGTTTCACTACGACTCAGTGGTTAGTTACCGAACATTTGCAGATAAGTTGATGTCTTCCATGCAAACTGTGTAATCGCAATCGCAAGAAGGTTTTCAGTGCACTACCTCTTTCCAAATGATTTCACCTAGCAACAGCAACCACTCTCCCAGAACCACTCACCAATTCCTCAGGGAAAACTCATTTTTCCCTAGCAACCACTGGTTGCCAGGCGGTCACTAACCGTTCCCTAGGCCTGTGTAGCTGTGCCCTGAAGAGTAGCTACCTCCAACATGTGTGCTAAAACTACTACATCTGTTCACTGGAAACACTGGCACCAGATTGATGTCCAGTCCCAGGTAGACAGCAAACAAGTTGGCCCAGCTGGGAACAGTGTTGTGTTCAATATTATTAAACTGGGAAACTGGGAATGCATACAGACAAAGTAAAAACTCAAATTATACTTTAAAGCTAATATTATAAACAGCACACATTTCTAACAAACTTAATGCTAGCAAACGGACATGTCCTAATCTAATGATCACATTAGGAGTAAAGGTGACAAACATGCTGCATAAACAAGTTGAAAGTAGTAGAACTTTGACAGTCTGGCAGAAGGTACAGCAAAAATAGCTGATATTTAAACTAGAGGGCTAAATGAAGAAAGCAGGTGCAGGTGTGCAAAGAGGGTGCAGTCAGCTGTTTGAAACACTGAGGATGTCTCGGGCACCTTCAATGTGCAATGTTTGGCTACAGTTAAATGGTATGTTTTAAAGTAAACATGAGAGACAGGTAGGGAAAGAAATAAGGGATTATGTCACCATGACAGATAAATGAACCAGAGTCCTGTAAATGATTTGAGGAAATATAATAACTACAAGTACTAGAATTTCATTCATCCAAAACTCTTGAGACCAGCCTGCAATCACAACTCATATATATATATATATATGAGTTGTGATTATATATATAT
>NW_005187594.1:273015-278910 GCF_000239375.1 Pundamilia nyererei
GTGTGTGTGTGTGTGTGTGTGTGTGTGTGTGTGTGTGTGTGTGTGTGTGTGTGTGTGGAGAGAGAGAGATGTAATTAAGCTTTCAGTGTAAGTCAAACTGGAGATTTGCTTATGCATGATACATTTATTCCTATGGAAGTTGGTGGTGCACAATTCCTCACACCGTGTATTGTGTGTTTCTAGCCTCAGGCTACCTCTGACTGGGGATTTGCTCAGTTACCATCCAACTCAGCACGTTGTGATCAACCTACCTGGCAGCAGCAGCACAATTAAAACAGGGCTGCCAGGATGTGATGGCTACTTCAGAATAGCAGAACCAGGACACTGACATGTTACAAATGAATTGCAACATGTCAGAAACAGTCGATGCGAAGTCGATGCAGTTAACTACTGAGTAGGTGTGCTATCCTTTCCAAGGACGACTCACATTCCCCATTCTAATGACCTGCATGTCTGTGGACTGACAAACATATTCTTCAGATCTGAACACTGATGTAATAATTCTATTATATTACTACTAACTGGAATCCGATGCTGTAACTAATAATATTATTATTATTATTATTGAAAAGGTGTGCATACTTTCTTCAGGTAAAATGCTCGGGCCTGATTTTAGCACAAAATTGACTGCCCCTGACTGATTTCAGAATTCATTTCAAGCACAGTTGGATGCCTGATTAACTCCTGAAGCAGTCCCCTACTTTAAAGAACAAGTATCAGTCAGTACTGTCCCCTTGCACCAAAAACATATTATATTTATATTTTATAAATATAAATTATAAAGCTTTTTTCTGCTAGAACCAAGTGTATGCCACCACTACTCTGCACACATCTGTAGAGATGTCGACACAGAGAGCCGCAGCCAGTAGCTGTCTGCTAGGCCTCACCTTCATTAATCAGCAGGTGCTCATACCTTGTATTTTGCATTGTAATTAAATTATCTGACAAATAATATGACCTAATGACCTGTGACAGAGACCATTCAAGAAGTTTGTCTTTCCGCTTTGGTGATTTCATTTTCTTTGCATTTTTTAATCTGTAACTTAGCATTAATTAGCAGGTACATATGTCAGTTGCATCCATAAAGTTAACAGATACAGCTTGCTAACAACCCCGAATGTGGTCATTTGTCAATATGGAAGAAAAAAAACATGGGAACAACCAAAATGCTATCATTCATGGTTTAAAATGCAGTTTCTAGGAACCAATGTGGCATCCACTGTTGATATACAGTCTACCGTTTTTCCACTTTTAAATGCAATCAGTCAATTAAAGCACCTTCCATGCAGGTTAGTTCAGTTGCTTTACAGATGACTATTGAAGTGAGACACTAAATCACTACTACCTCTTTAAAACTGATCATTTGAGAGAAGAGTGAAATTAAAATATTTGACTCTGAGCCACCCGGTTAGCCCATTAACATGCATGGCTTACAACTCAAACGTTTCTCCTTTTTTGCCATGTTTTATCACAGTGTCTCCACCGAACTGGGTAATTTATACCCAGCCTAATTTGAAATGAAATGAAACATGAAACATGGGCAATGTGTGGAGTGGTACTGATCAGAATGGCCTTTATTGGGGAATTGACACTATTCTTTGAGCATCTTTATAGTTTCATTCTGATTTGGAACTATTGTAATGAAGTTATGATACATTATAACGTGTTTATTTGCATTGTTTTTCTTTTGAAGCCTGCAAATCAATGTGAAAATAGAATTATGACCAGGCCAGCCAGTCATGTTTTGTTAAGAATCTAAGGTTGGCTGCCTCGACACTGATGAGTAGGAAGGCTTGACTTGTGGGAATCTTGACTAAATGGGTGGTTACCCCTGCTGACAGCACCGCACAGTAGAGCTCTCTGACACACGGGCAGTGAAATTCATGAGCTATATATACTCACAGAGCCTTTGTAGTTTGGGTTCAGGCCACTGTGAGTAGCCTAATCTGAGCTACTACCTCTGTAAAGTGCACGTGTGTGTGTGTGTGTGTGTGTGTGTGTGTGTGTGTGTGTGTGTGTGTGTGTGTGTGTGTGTGTGTGGTTTTGATGAGAGTTCTGCAGCATGCATTTCATGGTCAGGCTCACACCAGCGTGCTGCCGTATGTCTCTGTGCGAAGAGCCTGTTGACTCATAAAACACACTCAAAGATGAGTAGGCGATGATTTACCTAATTGGCAGATTACTATAGGTCTTTTATCAGCAGCCTAAGTCACTATTATGTAACATTTCAGCAGAGTCTATCTTCTATCACACATGAATGTAGTGTACCCATGCTCCCTTCTATTCCTCATTTGTTAAAAGCTGTGAAGGATGCTGGCTTCTTTCGCTTCCTTACCTGATGAAGTGCAGATGATATATGTTTGCAAAATCACAGCTATATCCCAAACGACATGCATTCTTCGTTTAATTCCTGCTCATTTTCTGATGCTGCTGCGGAGTCGCACTTGTAGATAACAACACGGCCAAACTTTAAGCATTTTCCCCCTCCTCTTCTTCTTTTGGAGCTCGTTATCCCCGTCTCGCTCCTCCCGTGGAGCGCCGTGATGGTTTCAAGCCTCGTAGGACAGATCCGTTCTCACAGCTTCGTCCTCCTTCGCTTTCCGGTTTGGTGTTCGGGCAACATTTCGGTCTTATATTTTTAACAAAATTATTTTTACCAGCGTTCGTCATACATTTATCTCTTAGTCAGTGTGTTCTGTCCTTATAAAATGTCAGCCGTGAAATCCGTTCATGATGCACGCTCCGCTTGTGTTTGGGGCGGGTGGGTGTCTGTGGCGCACCGCCCGCCTGCAGCAGATCAGCAAAACTTCACTGACGACGCAAAACGAACCGAGAGCGCACAATCTGACAGAGAAAGACGCACATTCAAGATAAAACTACATAACAGGGTTATGTCTGAAAAACCAGTGCTCTGTAAATGACTGCTTAAAGAAGGATGATTTAAAAAATAAGCTGAAACATGTTTAGTCTCACTGGCAAGCCGTGCAAAGTGCGTTAGAGCAGGTCCACATGGATAGATGAAGAAAACTTAAAAAACTAACAGAAACAATAACTTTCACATTGTTTTATTCCGACTTCCACGTTTAATAAGTCAAATTCCTGACTGACATGCTGCCACAATAACTGCTGACACTCACTGAGTTAGACCAAGATACAACAACATGCCACAAAGCATCCAACTGGCTGCAGCGTGCTGTCTGTAGATGGCCTTGCTAGATGATACTTTTGGCTGTACTGACCTACATAAACACGCTCCGACTTTGTCCCGTGGAAGTTGTGCGACCTCTGGCGTTAGCTGTAAGTTACTATAACTAAACCCCGTCTCGATCCACGCCTTGCTCCTCTCATACAACAAACAACATGGCGACGGAGAAAAGGCTCAGCGTGTGGCTTCATAATAAAAGTTCGTTAATTGGCGTGATTTCAGGATGGAGCAGCGAAAGATTGAACCACCAAGTAGTTCATCATTTTTGGACTACAGCTTAGATAAGAGTTCATTCTCCTCAAACACATGGCAGGTTGTGAATTGTATAACTTAGAATTTATATTACGATTTCATTAAGTGTCATAAAACTGCCATCATGATATTGATATCATCAGTATCAGTGATCATACATGGGTAGCATGTATCAGTCACTTTTTACTAGCATATATTATTAAAAATGTAACATAGTGCACCAATAAATATTAACAAGAGCACTTTGAGAAGCAGGACAGTCTGGATTGCTAAGGTCAATTACCAGCTACAAGCCAGGGGGAAAACACACCAAGGTCAGAAAGATGTTCACATTATTATTTAAAACTTCTGTTAAAAAATAGCCACGATTTTTGGTTTGTTTGTTGTTTATTTATAAAGGTTTTACACGAATGTGAACTTTGTTTCTCTCATGATAAATTATGTTAAACTAGTCAGCTAGTTATCACTGGGCTGACTTAAATACATGCATCTTTTATTAGGACTGTTCATTTCACAGGTTGTAGTTGTGGATGTGATGCATATAATTACTTGTGTAGCACAAACTGTTTGGCATTTTAATTATGTATGTTAAACTCAGTGATAGCACAGCCCAGCTCTTTGGAAGTCCCACTGTGGGGTTTATTTGTTTTGTGTGTGTGTGTGTGTGTGTGGGGGGGGGGGGGGGGGGGGGGGGGGGTCACGTGCATACTTTCATGCATTTTAAGATGAACACAAGGATCTTGTGTTCTTCCTTCCAAATACTGATATGAATAAGAGCCGCTCCAGATAATGGTGTATAGTTGGAGTTGCTACAGCAGCAAAGGGCTGTTGCTGCTGTAGCATACACATTGCACATTGGTCAAAAATAAGACACATAACACACTGCCAGTACTTTAAATGATGATTTATATATGGGTTCTGTTGTCATGTAGCTTCAATATTATCATCAGTAGTATCATCATGAACCAAAGATTTACGCTGCCCGAACAAGAAACCGAGCTATGGTTCGCCAGCCTTCCTATAGAGGAGGAAAAAGGAGGGTGTGTTAGCTTTTCTGTAAGTCACACATTTATCCATTTTCCATCCACATCTTTCTGTAATACACAGATATGACTTTTTTTAACTTCTGTTACAAATCAGCCTTCTCTACAGAGACATACAGTGACCTCATAGATGACTTGCTGAAAGATATGTGAGAATAGTGACCTACATTGACAGCAATGCAAGATTATGCCTATTTCTTTTACGTCTCACTCCGTCTCACTTGACACTCCGTCGCACTCGAAGCTATCCCTACCACTTATTATGTCTGCGGAGAGCAGCTTTGTTTATCTCCTTCAGCAGAGTTTCCTTGTTGTTCTTCACGTTTTCTTTCGCCGTCTCCAACACAAACTTGATTTTCTCCTGGCTGAAGGGACGCTGGAAGGTGGAGAACTCATCCATCTTTGCTTTGAACTCCTCTGCATCTATTAAAAAAGCAGTAAAGTGCCTCAATCACCTATTCTGTTTATCACAATAAGCTTCTGTTTGCAGCACTATGTAGGTTCCTCATCCTTTTAGACCTTTTGGACCTCTTTGGCAACAAGAAATAGCAAATAAATTCCCATTTGGCTCTTTTGCCATCAGAATCATTGTCTAAAGGCAAAGAAAGATGCCCAACGGATTTACTTTACCAAATGGACCATCCCAGCCTTGCTGTAATGGTCTATTTGATTCACCTTTTATTGTTTATTTTATTTTATTTTCACTTGCTAAATACGGGACAGATTTGACTGGGGAAAAGAAAGGGGAGAAAGAAAGAGGGAAAGAAAAACAGCGGAGAAGAGGACAAAAAAGGACAAAAAACAAAAACCAACAAAATAAGCAAACAAAAAATACATCTATCAATCACCTGGATCACCTGCTGAGAAAGAAAAAAGAGAAAACAAGCAGAAGAAAAAAAAAGAGCAACATAATAAACAACATCACGATGATCTATGTGAATATAAGAGTAAATACTAAATATTAAACATTATTGTGGAGTACGTAAGATCGACAGCGCACAGTGTACTTTGAGGTAGGAGCCAAAAAGGGTGTAGTTTGTGTGTGTGAGCACCCGTGTGTACACCTTTGAGCATGGACGCGCTTATATTTAAAAGGTTCTTTCATGTAATGATCTGCTAGAGGGTGTGGGGGAGCCACAGCCCCGTCCTCCAGGGCATGAAGCAGGTATGGAGGAGATCAAAACTCCAGACATCCAGAGGCCCTCAGAACACAAGAGACCAAGGAAGACTAACAGAGGGGCAGCCGCGCCACTGTCCCAGAAAGAGCTGAGGAAGCCCCAGATGAGGGGTCACTCAGCAGCCGCAGAGCAGAAGCCAGGGGGGTTGCAGTGACGTGCTCGTGAACTCCACCGGCAGCCAGCTGTGCCAGAGTGACCGAGCCCCAGGCCGAGAGGC
>NW_005187594.1:288495-293070 GCF_000239375.1 Pundamilia nyererei
TCTGTCTAATTGCTGCTGCTAGTGGTTCAATAAAAATTGCAAACAGTGAAGGGGAGAGTGAGCATCCCTGCCTGGTGACCCTCAAGAGACAGAAGCTGGAGGATGTTTGGTCATTTATTCTGACACAAGCTGTTGGGGAGTTATATAATATTTTTAACCAGTTAATGAAAGAGGATCCAAAACCAAATTTGTGTAAAGTTGGAAATAGAAATTTACTCTGTCAAATGCTTTTTCTGCATCTAAAGAAAATATTGTAGTTTCAAGGTTTTTACTGTATGAGTAGTCTATCAAATTAAGTAATCTACGTGTATTTGTTGATGAGTGCCTACCTTTTATGAAACCAGTTTGATATTTTTTATATATCTTTAAAAGATGTTTGAGCTGAGTAAACGTGCTGAGTAAAGGTGCTGAAAATGGGTTTTTTTGTGTATGTTCAATGTGTTAGACTTGTACATAGTTGACCATATATGATTAAATAATGTTGAATCCTGGATATGGATTTGTAAGCAAGACATTTGAAATAAGGGGGTAGGAACAAGAAAAGTGTAAACTTCATCCTACTCCTTTTCGAGCGCACGCATTCTGTAGACAGATATATACATGAAAACTTGATGATTTTTAAGTTTTGGTTTTGTTTTTTGTTTTTTTCTGTTGTTATTTCAATTATGTTTGCATGTTCGAAATAAAATTATATCTATGTATCTAAATTATCAGTAAAATGAGATACAAACTGCTAACACAGTTGCTCACCTTGAACCAAAATAAAGGTTATAAAAGGGTTTTTTTTCCTTGAATTTATGACCAGCACCATTTCTGCTGTTCAGGAATTCTCCCTTAGAGTGTGGTGTGTCTGTCTATGTTATTACAAGTGTTTGAAAACTGTTTAGTCAGTTCAGTGTTTTTGTGTCTCTTTGTTGACAAGCTGCCATTTCAGTAATTCCTTTCTTCATGCTTAATACCTTTGGATACAACCTGACACCTTTTATTTTATGCCTGTAGCTCAGTTACAATGAAAGCACAGCTGCACATTTGGAAACAGACCTTTGCAGTTCCGTCTGTTGAAGAGTGGCATGTAGATGATTGTGGGCTCCTTCTCTTTCCCCTCCAGCACATAGCAGTCCTTCGGCCAGTCTCTGTCCTCCAGGATCGTGTCATTTATCTCGGGGAAAGGCTTTTCCATCTCGGCCGCATAGTCTCGGGCAAGAGTCAGAGTCTGATCACAAAGCAGCAGTTGAACACAGTTTCAGACGCAGCACTAAGTACTGTGTGGGCATCAAATAACACCCGAGGGATTGTGGCTGCTTTATTTTTTATCCCTCACCTTGAAACTTTCTAATAAGGGACACTTGAAACAGAATTTTGAAGTTTTAATTAGCGCCTTAATGGTTAACAAATTCTTTAAAGATTGTCAATAAGCTATTTCTCAGAACGAAAACAGTTCATTAGGACTTATCAAGAATTCTAATTGTCTACAAGGTCTCCCTCAGGTATTCCCATTACCCCACAGTCTATAGACATGCACATCAGATTAATTGGTGATTCTTAATTAATCAGTTAGCTGTAATTAGTTGTCCAACTCTTTGGTGATTTTTGAAAAATATTTTGTATCTCTTTTGCATTTGAGCATAGCTTCTTTCATCACTGCTTCCTCTGCCTTTCCATTCAGGCCACACTGTGGTGCAAATTGGTCTTAGATGAAAGTATGGCCCAGCCTTAGTTTAAGGCTGATACACTTTGAAGATGAAATATTTGGGAACTAAATCATTGGCAGTTGTTTCTTCACAGTAAACATATCAATTAACAATGCATTTACTAAAAGAGGATAATTTAGGAAATTTATGTCCAAGTTTTGGTTTGGATGCTTTGCGGTTGATAAATGGTGTTTAAACGGTTAAAAATTTAATAAAATAAAAAAATAAAAAAATAAACTGTTTTCCCGTAATAAATGAAAGCATCATATATAAACTGCATTTGTATTTACTTGGGTTATCTTTGCCTAATATTGACATTTATGTGATAATTTGAAATATTTATTAAGAAATCAGGAAAGGGGGCAAATATTTTTCCACGCGGCCTCGTTCCACATGGCTGTGCACAGTTATGGCTGTTCAGTAAAGGGCTGGTTGCAGTATATGCAGCACGACACAGTTTCAGAAGAATATAAATATTTGTATTAAACTATAAAAATGATCGATTAGTTACACACACACATCTTACAGTACCTCAAACATATTTCCAGCACTATACTCCGGGGCTATGATGAGGTCAATGTCTCTCTTGTCTCCTAGAAATGAAGGGTACGGTACGTTGATCACCAGTCCAGCATCTATGAGCTGGAGTCTTTCGTTAGAGTAGAGGCAAGCTGGAACAGAGGACTCTGCCCAGAACCAGAGACAGAGAGAGAATCAGCTTTTCTTTCACTAGGTTTCTTCATTGCACTTGCAACCATTATGGATGTCACTGTGACCATTAACACTACAAGCTAACACAAAGCCGAGGGCTACAATCAATTTAAAATGACCAGTTAACCCAACTTCATGCATGTATTTGAACTGAAAAAAAAAACATGTAAACTGAATTCTCAGTGAATTCAAACCCAGGGGTTTCTTCCTGTGATGCGACAGTGCTAGCAATCCATTTTCTTCTGCTTATCCAATTCAGAGTCCCTGGACACCTTCAGCTCTGTCACCCCCACCTCCTGTCTTTTTGTTAGTGCCACTGTCTCCAACCCATACATCACTGCGACTCTCACCACCTTGTAGACCTTCCTTTTCATTCTTGTTTCTATCTCTGTGTCACAAATCACCACTGACACTCGTCTCCTCCCACTCCACTCTGCTAGCACATTCTTTTCCAGCTTGTCCTTCGTTGTTTTGTCGATTGATTCGTATGGCTGACCCCAGGTATTTATTTCACTACCTGTAATCATTGACTGAGCTTTAGATGTGTTTAACTGAATTTGGCTTGTCCAAACAGGCATTTGGGTTATCCAAGCTCCAGTGTACAGCTCTAACTACTTTTGTGAGGTGGTCGTTCAGAGGTGGTCTGGGCTGCATACAGCCTCATTCATTTATTAGTAGGTATTCCAGCGTATCCTTGGTCACATTAAAGGACCACCTACTCAGCTGACATGTATGTCACTGGAAAAAGTGCAAAGTGGAAAGTGCAGTAGCTTCTGGACCAAGACAACCCATCAGACTAATTACAAATAAATAAATAAATAAATAAAACCCCAAAGTGAGTAATGCTTTTTAAGGTTGGAGGGCTTGATGGGAATTCAGGGTAATAGGTTGGTCTTGGTAGCCTCTTGAGCTTTGTAGATGTAGATAGATGCAGGTTTACAAAAGTGGACAAGTCCCACTTTTGTAAACCTGAATCCTAATTCAAACATTAGGATTCATCTACTCTGGGAGTAGATGAATCCTAATGTCAGAATTTCTAATCTTAAGTGTCACGTATGTCCAATAGGAATAGTATCACTAGTAGTCCTTTTTCACTTTGCCATGATTTTGTGTGAGAAGTGACTCATTCAGTGGGAATGGGTCATAATTGTTGCTTAAATTGTCTGACTCACCTTGGTATCGGTAAAGGAAGTTTCCAGTTGTTCCCCACTTCCATTCAGCAATCAGGGGAATTACTTGGTTTATTAGGAAAGAAACTGGGAGAAATACATTGACATGAATAGAGTACAATAAAAACTGTCTTTTCCTCTCCAACACTGACAAGACTGTGTGCTTATCACCTATACTGTACACTGACCGTCTGTTTTGAAAGCTCCATCATCCAAACTTTGGCTCCACGTCTCAACTGCTGCCAGCAGCTCCTGACTCCACTGGTTAAAAAGAGTTTTTCTTTCCTCCATACTCTCTGCCTCCACAGACTCAGTCTTGCTATGATTTACCTTGTCTGAGAAAGATAAGAGTCTAATAGGTGCTGCGGCATTTTCAGATAGACATTTGCTGCATGATTACGCCATTACAAAGAAATGTCATAAATCTTTCACGTTCAGTTCTATTTTCCAACTTTTTTTTGGCCTGTAAATATCAGTAGCTACACTCTATTAATTCAGTTCAATTCAAATTTTTCATATCGTGCTAAATCACAACAACAGTCACCTTAAGTCACTTTATATTGTAAGGTAAAGACACTACAATATTAAAGAGAAAGCCCAACAATCAGCTGACCCCCAATGAACAAGCACTTGGTGACAGTGGGAAGGAAAAACTCCCATTTATCAGGAAGAAACCTCCAGCAGAACCAGGCTCAGGGAACGGCGGCCATCTGCTGTGACTGGTTGGGGTTCTGCTCACATCTACCCAAGTAATGTTCTTTAAGACATTCTTGGAAACATTTACCTTCTAGGATTTTCTGCAGCTTATCCAGGTACATCAGAGCAGTAGTGTCCTTAACAGTTATTCTGGTCAGAGCTATCACTTTATCAAGGATGATCCATACGCGCAGGTACTCCTTAGCAGCACTGTCCAAATGCCCAGACACTAAAACACACACACACACACACACACACACACACACACACACACACACACACACACACACACACACACACACACACAC
>NW_005187594.1:293090-295896 GCF_000239375.1 Pundamilia nyererei
CACACACACACACACACACACACACACACACACACACACACACACACACACACACACACACACACACACCGCTGAGCAGGTTAAGATAACACAGTCAACATACATGTAGCAGGTATGCTTTTCAAACTGTGATTACCATTCAGCCATTGAGGGACAAAGTCTCTGAGAGTCTCCTCATTAGATATCGCACAGCCTAAAATACCTGTACAATGAGAAAATGATTTTAGATGTTTGTATTTTACACCAGACACTGAAAATCTTCTGTATTAATATTTAGGAATGAAACCTATTTCTTCCTACAGATGAGGAAACATCTACATTGACTCGTGCTTTACATTATATTCCTGGCAGTGGAAGTCGCGTACACCATTGTTCAGTGCAGGCTGCCTCTATGCAATCATACTTTCCAATTAGTTGGTTTCATAGTTCTTTTTTGGCTGGTTTCCTCTAATGTGTTTTAGATGTATAAAAGAATGACAGTCACTCTCACAATATTTTACTAGTATTTGTCTCCAGACCGATTAACTGGAAAGTGCTGTTGAGTTTTCATGCAATAATTTTCAGAAGGATCTAAAGTTATCAGAGTAGTGAGAAAACTAGTCTGGGTCATTGTGGTTGCACTGAAATTTGAACGATATTTTGTTAGCAGCGGACTGTTGCTTGTCTTGCTTGTTTTGTTGGCTCTGACTGCTGCATTTGACACGGTGGATCACGATCTGCTGATCTCTCAACTAAAGCCTTGTTTGGTCATTTCTGGCTTGGCACTTTCGTGCCTCAGGGATCTATTCTTGAGCCACTACTGTTTTCATCGTATCTCCTGCCATCAGGAACAATTTTTCAAAAAACACTTTAATTTCTGACGATTTGCCAGCTCTATCTAGCTTTGAATCACTCTGATAGCTCTTCAGTTGGACTCCTGCTTATTTGTCTTAGCAATGTCATAGATGGCTCTAAATTTGTCATTATGTGCCATTAATGAAATAAAATTGCAAATAAATAATTTATTTATTAAATGTTTTAAATGAAATGAATCAGCATTTAATTAATTATGTAATGATATATTTATTTAATTCATTTTGTCACTCCTGGCTGTCCATATCCTGGCTCCATGCACTGGCTTCCAATTGAATTTAGGATCTATTTTTAAATCCTTTTACTGGTTTTAAATCTTTAAATGGTCTGGCGCCTGTATATTTTTTTGATCTTCTGCAGCCATAAGATCAGACAAATGTACAGCAGCTCTTGTTCTCAGTTCCTAAATCATTTTCTGGGCTGTTCCTACTCTAAGTGCATGGGTAAATAGCATCAGAAAGATGTCTTCTCTTTGTTGGTTGGTTAATGGGCCACTAAATGAAACCACACCTCACTATCCTGAAGCTACAGTTTAGTTTTTCTGTATAAACCCTAATAAATAACAACAAAGATGATAAATTAAAACAACTTACATTTTCACTAAAAGTCATGTGGCCTTGTACCTTCCTGTTTTTACATAACCTGCAGCCCTGTGAAACTGTGATGTAACATTTGCAAGCATAAGAAGAATATATAGACTGCACAAAATTACACTGTACTGACTTGGCAACAATGGAAAGCACTGAGCCACCATGTTGCCCTTTTGATAATGACAGTTTTTGTGGTTCTCTTGGTGATTTAAAGTGGAAAAGCTTCATCGGATCCGTACTTGAAAGTAAAATCAGCTACATATTCTAGGCATCATCAAACCAATCTCATATTCCCTGTTCAGCCTGTAAACACTCACCCTGTAACTTGACCATGTCCATCTCTTTCTTTTTCTCCAGCAGCGTTCCATTTTGGAATTTGCTGCCCAGGAGAGATGTTTCGATAAAGAGACCCAACTCTGTGAATCCGGCCTCGTGGGGGCTTATCTCAAACCATTTTCCTAAAAGATGCGAGAGTGCATTATAAACCACTTAATAAGGGGCTAATCTAACATGTCTTTATGTATGTATGTACCTTCTATAGGTCCTTGAGTAAAGCAGTGCTTTTCAATAGCACAGTAGATGGGATAAGGGTTTGTGGCATTCCTGTTGGCCTCATCTGAAAGACACCGTAGGTCCATCTGATGGAACACCAGAGATTTCACTGAAAGCCTTAGTCTGTATAGCAGAGAGAGAACTGAATTTCAAATGAGAATTATATGAACTATAGTTTGTCTTTGTGCTTGCACTGGTACCTGTTTCATAATTCCAGCTGAAGTTAAGACCCCCCAGATATCAGCAAGAGAGAAGTGCTCTTCTTTTGCTCTCTCACCCAACCAATCCACAGCTTGCTCAAGTTTAACACTCGGGGAATCAAACAGCCTGGACACTGCCGCATCCATGTTGGTGCTAAATTGTGAGTCATTGTACAAGGAGGCCATGGACCTAACAGATAAAGCAAGTCAGGCAGGTGTATAAGACAGACGCCAATAGGAAAACAATTGTTGCAGATAAGGTGATTGCACCTTGTAGTGATCCCTTTGTTAATTTTTTTTCTTCTTGTCTTCTTTTTATGTTAGACTTGATAATGATGTGTCTACCTGTAAACCTGTAAATTTGTAAAAGGCTGTCCATGATTTAGTGTCTTGCTGTAATCAGTGATTTTACCAGAATAAAACACTATTATTCGTTCACTTTTTATATTTTCACGACTTCTTTAGCTGGTTTCTGTTGCATTTGCAGCCTGTTTCACAAGCACATGCTTGTGATTTGACAGTAAATAAATGATCCTGAATTGAACTGAGGATCTCTTTGCTCATTCTGAGCCAAAGAAATGAACCAATAAAACTAATCATACTAAAACTAGT
>NW_005187594.1:296664-311524 GCF_000239375.1 Pundamilia nyererei
AAGAATTATATTTAATGTTTGTGTCATTGTTTATACCATGTAGACCCCGAAACTCCTCCTAGGTAGAGCAGTGTGTCCAGCAGACCTTCCTTTTCCATTTGATGGAGGGAACCCACTAGACCCACAGCTGCTCGCTGACCCCCACCTGATGCCAACAGAGCAATGTGGGGAACTGAGTCCTGGATGAAAATATGAAGGAGAGATATTATTTGATAGCTGCACTGCAGTTTTTGGATGCAACAATTAATAACCCTTTCACATCTTTATAGTAAATCTGAAGCTACAGCCATCTGTCTGTAACTCAGTTTGTCATAAAATGTCCAAACAGGAAAACAGCTAGCGGTTCTCTGCTTAAAGCCAAAAAAATCCCCTAATAGCATCTCTAATTAATGCCAACAAAACGATGTGGGGAACTGAATCCTGTTTTCTTCCTGTATACTGTTTCTTGTGTTTCTCTCTGTGTTTTACTCCTCTGACTTTCTCTCTTTACATACATTTTTGCCTTGATTGAGTTTGTTTGTGTCTAATTATCTCCCTGGTGTGTACATAGTGTTGTTGTCTTTTCACCCTTGAATTACTGTGCCTTATGGTGTTTTTTCCTGCTGATTTCTTGTTTTTAGCGTTCCATTTATCTAGCTGTCACTCTGCCTCAGTATTTTGTCTGCATGTGGGCCCACTTTATGGACTACTGCAATGTGGCATGTAAATTATATTCCTGACTCATTGTGCATTGAGATAAAAGATCAAGGCTTCAGGGGTGTCTGCTAGAAAAGCTTTCAAGAAATTTAGTTTTTCCTTTATGTTTTCGTTTGTTTGGTTTTGTTGGGTTTTTTCAGTTCTCTGTTATAGCTTGATTAGCTTGAAGTATGAAAACTACTTGGTCATATTTACCAAAACATCAATTGTTTTTTTTAAAGCCCATATATAAACTACACCCTAAAGAACCTCTTTCCTCTGTTGTTGTTCTCCCTTTGAAGCCCATTTATAAAATACAACAAAAGGTACTGTACAAGACTGCCAGGAGAAGTCCACAAATCCAACAGAGAAGGAAACTAACATAAATGCAAAGAAACAAATTGAAAAACAAATGCATGCTGAGAAAACAGCTTAAAAACACATCCTAAAAAAGTGAATGACAGAACTATAAATATACTGACGACTATTAACACAGATGAAGATAATTACACAAAAAGGAAGTAAACACCACAAACAGACATGATAGAAAACCAGATATCAAATTCAAACAGCTGAGAACAGAAACAGGAGGACACAACTAGGCCTAAACATGATAATAGTGCCCGCCAGACAGAAGGACAAACAGACAGGGTGACACTAAGGGAGCTCAAACTATTACTGCTACTGCTTATAATAATTCATCAAGACATGAACAAAAACACAAGGTTAGAAAACCAAAACAAACTGGATCCAAAGCTCCGCACCAAAACCCATAACAGTTTCTATACTTTGCAATGAAAACAAGAGGCTATTAACCAGTGATGTCCTGTCAGAGAAAGCAAAGCAAGCAGTACTTGCTCAATGAAATCTAAAAATGTATATCAGTTAAAACCAAAATAAATTAGTTTCTCTCTTTGTATCACTTTACAAAAAGTGTTCTGTCCAGAAGCTTTCTCTCATCGTTGGCTCGTGTTAACTTTTCACTTACGTCCAAGTTACGTTAGCTTGACTGTAAGGCAGGCTTGAATCTTCCTGTCTCCAATTCCCTCAGAATCTGTAGCATCTCTTAATTTCATGGGCATATCTGGGTCCCATTAACAATAGTTTTAGCTGTGCAGCTGAGAGGTCGGCAGCTTTGTTGGCTAGCCTGGCATATGGTTTCTCATTGCTGCTCCAATGCTTTCAAATTAGAATTTATGAGAAATCACCTGGTTGACCTAATATTTATATTGCTGTTTTGTTAATAAGCCACCTTCATTTCCCATCATCATCTCTGCTTTCCTTACTATAAAAGACATTACATGCTTTTAAGTACAACAGTATCACCCACTGTATTTTCCTTTATCATATACTTTAAGTACTACACACATTTGGTGAAAGAAATGTATGAGGTAAGTCAAGCTGGAGATTAAAGTCAAAGGGAAAAAGAAAGGGGAGGGGGGAAACAGAAGGATGAGGAGACAGTTTCTATCTTACAGCTGTACAGTTGATTTCCAGAGTGTTGAGTGAATGCAGAACTATTTGTTTCCTCTTGTGAACATACTCCTTTTCACCAGCACACAGAGAGTGGGACTGACGGATAGGTCTCTGCAAAAACAATCAAGACAGAGAAGCACTGACTTCAACCCAGAGGTAAGCTGACTCAGACACTGAAATGTGCTACACATATTGTATATTGTACATTCATATGCTGCAGCAGAGTAATATCATATGAAACCTTATAAAGAAGGCATATTCACTTTTTCCTCACATTTCCCAGGGAATATGTTTATGATAGTATATATGAATGCTAATATCTTTCAGTTCGTCCACACTGTATAAACGGAAATAAGAATAATCTAATAAAAGGCAATATAGAAATTTGCCAGGATAGAAATGATATACATCTGTAAATGCATAATTTCTATAATAATAACTAGTTGACTTAATACTCTTCAGGCTAGCTCCTTATTTTAAGTCTTCTTATATATAAATATATCACAGATTATTTGTATGTTTTGTATTATCTGCATATGTCTGTAAAGTAACTACAGTTATGAATTGTATTTTTAAAAAAATACAAAATAGATCTAAATGGCACTTTAACTTAATAATTTAGATGTTCAACTACGACATAGACCATGCAACATATAGTCAATTCAAATCTATTCTCGTTGATGCCTCACCTCAGACAGAGCTACATTGCCCTCCATGTTGTCCGCTGCCTGTGAAAGAATGACAGAATTCACAAAGCAAAGACAAACCACTGCATTCATGAAACCTGTTAGTCCTGTTTGCATGTTGCGAAGCCAACCTTCTTTTCAAATTAAAAAGTTCAATTCACCCCGCAGGGAAACTTCTTGTTTCTGTCAGCTTCCCTCTAGCTAAATTTGTCTGTGCAGAACAAGAAGTCAAATGAGCCCAAACACGCAGAGGAATGTTAATTCCTACCATGTGTGGGACTTTTACACAAGTATTGCCTAATATGGAAATACTATGGTAAAATCAAATGTCAACTTTTTCTTCTTCACTCACATTTTTCACTCACTATGTGTTTATACACCGCCCTGAAATCAATCATTATTTATTATTAAACTCAGTCTGTCTGCTATCCTGTCTTCCTCCCATCACCAGTCTCAGCAAATGGCTATGCCTGAGCCTCCTAGAGGTTTCTGCCTGTTAAAATGGAGTTTTTCCTTCCCGCTGTGCTTGGTCAAAAGCAGTTGTTTGATTGTTGTGTTTTGGTGCTATGTAAATAAATTGAACTGAACTCCCACATCTCCATATATACCAGTATTTTTGTAGGGAAAATAAAAATGCGCAGGCAGTTTCACCAACATCTAGCCTTCTTTTTAATGGCTTGTAACATAGTGGAAAACTTTATTTTTTCTGCTTCTTTTGGAGAACATAGCAGATAACCAACGATAACCTTTGTCATGTCCTACAGATATTTTACCCAAATCATTGTTTCGAAAAAGTTTTAATTCTGTTCGATCGTATCTAATAACTTTGATACATTTTTCAAGAATGTCCCTGTTGAACCATTGTCTTAAAAGTCTCATCTACACACTACCTGCAAACTTCTAAACGGCCCCTGTGGGGCTCCTTGGGGGCCTTTGCTTTGCTTGCTATATATTTGCCAAGTTTTCATAAGATTTCCTAAATTTTTTATGCTGATGATATTCAGCTGTGTTACTGTTTTAAAGCACATGTCCTTTCTACTGTATTACCGTGTTTGGAGGTACTAAAGATTACCCTGCTGTAAATTCTTTGCAGTTAAATGAAGAAAACCTGAGATTCTGCTTATTGCTCCTGACGGTTTGAAGATTAAAGCATGTGTTGGATCCTTAGGTTCTTTTGTCTTTTTTCTGTTAGTAAGCTTTGTGTTGTACTGGATGGTTGTGTCTCTCTGGATGCGTTCAGTAAGCAGCTGACTCATTCTCCTTTTCTCCATCTGAACAATGTTGCTCAACTGAGAGATGTTGTGTCCTAAGCTGTAAAGGAAATGGTTATCCATGATTTCATTTCCTCTCATTTCGATTATTGTGTTTGTAATTCTCTTTTTTCTGTATTAGGAAAACATCTTAAAATCTCCTTCAAATTGTTCAAAATGCTGCAGCAACAGTTTTAACCAGGACTAACAGGAGCTCACACATTACTCCCATTTTATTTGCTCTCAGTTAAGTTTAGAATACATTTAAAAAATTTGCATCTTCACTTTCAGAGCCATGCACTAACATATATTGCAGACATATTCCTCCTCTCACTGTGTCAGGTCTTCAGGTCGTGCTTCATACTCACCTAAAGACTCATGGAGACCATGGTTTCCAGGCCGTAGCACCTACTCTGTATAATGCTGTCCTTTTAACTATTCACTCTGCTATGTTATGTTTAGATCATAAAACATAAAGATGTTATTTTTTACCCAGGCTTTTAGATACTCATATACAGTACTTTCTTTTATATTTTATTTAGCTTGAATTACAGTTTCTATATATTTTTTTCTTTCTCAGTTTGAAGCAGTGAACCTTTGTCTGACAAAAGTGCTATACAAATCTTTGAATAACAACTTGAGGCAGAACCTGGCCTATAAATGACTGAATAAATTCAAATGTAAAATAGTTAAAGAACTTTTTTCTCCAAATACTTTACCCAACAAAATAGAGGCTTTATTTAAATTACAACAAAAGAAAAAAAGTTATGTTTTGCTTTGCAGATAAACGCACTGTTAGAGTGATATGAAGGACAGTTAGATGTGAACATACAGAACTTGTTCTGCCTCCATATCATTTTCTGATATGTCTGTTTGACGTCAGCATTGTTCTAATTTACCATGAAGTTGCCTGATAGCAGGACATAAAAAGGACTTCTGAGCTAGACGAGAATCTTTAGTCTGCTCCGTCCACATCCAGCCATGTTGTGTGGATATACCAGCCGGGCGACTGGTCTGCTCTGTGCTTGTATTGTGATGATGGGATCTATGGAACTACCTGTGGACAACAGGAGGAACCTGTGGACAGTCCCTCAGCAGAAGAATCCAGCTCTTTCAGAGTTCAAGGTGAAGAAAATCATTCAGTCCACAGAAGCTAAATGTCTTCTGAAGCAGGTCTTATGAGTCCTGATGTTTCATATTTAATCATGTACAGAGTGGTTTGAGTGCTCTTGTTGTGTTTGCATTATGAACCAAACATTAAGATCCAAGAATGAGATAGAAAGATATGATGTTTGGCTTTTAATGGATGTGTAACTCATGATGTTCGTTATGAAACAGTCAAGATCCAGAAACAGTCAAACATTAAAGAGAAATTCAATGTTTTTACACATGTTTATCTAGTTTTTTGTCGTTTTTTTAAATGGCAAATCTTTTAAAGTGTATATTTTAAAGTGTATATTTAAAATGACACTTTACATAGTTAATATTTATGTTGTAGATCCCAACCTTAAAGTTTTCTTATGTGCGTCCTGTAATACTTCCTTGTGTGTTGCAGAAGTATGTACATCAGTCACAGTCCTTATCTGCTGGAGAGCAGGAGTTTGTCCTGAGGAGGAAACAAGTAGTTCAGAAATCACTCAATAAACTGGGACTCACATGTACACTGGTGAGAAAACTCTCAAATACATAAGTCATAAGTCTTTTTTTCTTCCTTCCCTTTTTCTTTGTCAGTAGCTTATTTTTCAGTGCCAGCCAGCTTTTCAGCTTTTTTATATATACAGCATATATATAAACTAGAGTAAAATGACATAAATTTCCGATCACTTTAAGATCTCTTGACTTGTCTGCTTGGCCATTTCCAGGAATTATTAAATAGGATAACATGCGCATTAGAAATCAGAGAAATCTGGACCAAACAGAGCACTTCATTCTCATTGGACTGTCTCATCTGTCCACTGGGTAACTTTATTTTTCCATCACCCACCTGTTTTTCTCTCTCTTTTCACCAGGATATGGTTCCTCACATTGCACTGTTGGGGTCAGGCGGAGGTCAGAGAGCAGCTGTGGGTCTGATGGGATCCCTCTTTCAGATGGAAAAAGATGGTTTGCTGGACACTGTGCTCTACCTGGGAGGAGTTTCTGGGTCTGCCTGGTAAACAAGTACAGACAGAGTCACGCTATACATAACTGGTTAGCTAGACTTTACTAGCTAGAAGGCTGAATAGTTCATTATAATGTGCGTGGGCTGAGTATTTTGTGGTCTGACTGTTTCCCTCAGGTCCATGGCCACCTTATACAGTGACCACCAGTGGAGCACCAACATGGACAATGCTGTGTCCAGGCTGTCGAAGCCTGGGATTGGGCTTACGGATGTTCTGATCTTTTTGGCCAAGAGGGCACAAGATGGTCACTTCTCTCTCACTGACATCTGGGGGGTCTTAACCTCTGGTTTCATCATGAAACAGGTAAGGCCAAAAGAACTCAACTGGACTCATTTTATTCTGGAAATCCAGAAACACGGTAATGTGGCTTCACACTGCAGGATGCCTGTGAACTGAATAAATGAATGAATGCAAACATTATGCTAATAATGACAGAAAGGCTTGTGTCTCCATACAGCATACTAAAAGTCTGCGCTAAACCACCAGGTGTCAGTGTACTCGCTCTATCACAACATGATAAGAATACACTTTATTATGATGCTTTAAAAAAGACATAAATATTGTTATAACTTGCCCTTAGGTTACATCATAGATTTAACACAGAAGTCTAAATTAAGCTTCAGGAGAAGCAGAGACTTTACGCTGTATAGGGTAATGCTGCGAGCTACACAAATGCAAATCAGGGAAGTAAGATTACAGCAGAATTCCAGAAGACACACCTGATGACCTAAAATGCACCGACTTCCTTCTAAAATCCTCTCTGGTATAATTTGATTACCATAATTAAATTCTACAGATGAACAGATGAAGAGCAAAACGTCAGTATGAGCCTAAACCAGAATCAACCTTTTCTAACATTAAAAAAATCATCATGGGAAAAAAGAATGAGTAGGAGTGACGGGTGAGATGGAATCCAGTTCAGCAGGTAGTTCCGCTGCTGGTCCAGGGTGATTTTCCAGCTAAAAAGCCCATCTTCACTTTGTGACCATGTTATCACATGCTCCATGTGACATACATACTACTGCATCCTTTCCACTGTGTCATTCCTGATTCTTCTGTCTGTTCAATGCATTCTGGGGGCAATCACTGATGCGTATGAAGTGACGCAATGCTCTGCAATGCAGCTGGTGTGGATTGCTCTCAGGTCATTGTTAGGTTATTAGGCAGTTACAGCAAGAAAAATGCAATATCACGTAAGAATTCAATAAGGTTTTATCAGACTGCAAATAAGAGAGGTCTTGTTAGTTTTCATAATTTATGTTCCTAAAGCACATGATCCATCCCAGTCTTAATTTTATATTTATTTCATTTATCTCAGTTTCGTGTTGACGGTTTATTTATTTATTTATTTATTTATTTATTTATCTGGTTCATTGTTTTTGTCAGTTGGATGTCCGAAGTCTTTCTGAGGATGGCACAAGCATCACCAATCCTTATCCCATTTATAGCACAGTGAACAAAAACTGCTTGCAACATGATTCTGAAAAAGGTACTAAAAACAAACAATTACGCAAACATACGTCTCCAAATGTTATTCATGTGTATATTGCTCTTCTTTGAGTCACTGACTCAGTCTTTTTGCTTCTGTTTTTCTGTGTTTGTCTCAGGCAAATGGTTTGAGATGACTCCTCATCAGGCTGGCTTCATAGATCTGGGTCTCTTCATTAACACTCCAAACCTGGGCAGCAGAATCCATGGAGCTGGTTCTGACGTCAAAGGGCCAGAACTAGACATGGTCACGCTGCAAGGTGCGTCCATCTCTTTGTCTGCTAGAAACACCAACTCCGCCAAACAAAGGAATGTAATAATAATAATAACTTTTATCTTGTGTCATGAGCATTGTTGCAAAGGTCACCAGCTGTCACTTTAAACCTCAGACAAAATACACTTGGCCAACAAACACAAAATTCATGAATTTTGTTATTTACAGTTCAAATAGAGATCAAATAATAATTAAATGAACATTTGTTATTGCTGTTAAGAGGTCATGCAAGATGCTTTTAGATCTACTTGTCAGATCTACTGACAAGTAGATGCTTGTCAGTGTGATGCAGGTACCTGCGTGTGGCTCTCTGTGGAGCCTCAGGAATATCTGTACCTGTATACAACTGCACTGCTCATGTGATGATACTGGATCGTGCAAAATCCTGTCCTCAGACTGCTGTACAGTGCCAAGAACCTCCCACATGTCTTCCACTATTCCCTTGCCCTAATATTATTTTTATTTACAGTTTTCCTCATAGGTGTATTGTTCTATTTTTATTATTAATATTAATGTTTTCACAGTGTGTCTCCTTTGTGTGTCTGGTCTGTTCTGCAGGCTTAGTGGGGAGTGCTTTAGCAGACGATGAGAGTGTGGTGACCTATATTCTTGACTGGTTAAAAGGTAGAAATCTGAATGTGTCTTGTTATGAGAAAGCATTTGCTAAATGCATTTAATATGCAACAGTAGAACTAAACAACTGTTTGTGTGTGCTCAGTTCTAGTGGGGAAGGAAGCTACTGATGAAAACAACCCGTTGGAGTTTCTCTGGACTAAAGGTACAGTCATTACATGTTACTATAACTGGATCATCCATCCATTTTCTTTCCTTTATTCAATTCAGAGTTGTGTGGCAGGTCACGGAGACAGACAACTATTCACGTTCACATTCACACCTCGAGTTTCTTTAGAATCGCCGGTGCACCCCATGCGTGTCTTTGGACTGTAGGAGGAAGCCGTCGTACCCAGAGAGTGTCCACACAGACATAGTAAGACCATAGAAAGTGTGGATTCGAACCCAGGACCTTCTGGTCACCCTAGCTTTTTTATTCCATTTAAAATTATTTTAATCCGAGGAAAAAAACAGGAAACATTTGACAAACTATGTCAAATAAAATATTGAAAAAAAACTGCTTTGTTTATAGCAGTTCGTTTATGTTTTAGAGGTTATATCCTGAGTGTGCACTTCATATGAATATCATGAGCAACCTGTAAACAGTGTTTTATCACAAGTATATTAAGTTTGGCCGGTGCCATAAAATCAGTCCAGATCAAATTAAATTTAAATTGAATTAATTTAATTTAAAGAGTCAACAACAAACCCAAATCATCTATATTGCTGGTGTTTGCCCAAATAATATGTGCCACAAGACAACTTCAGCTATGACAAAAAGCGATGGATAAACACCTGAAAGCTGTTTTATTGTACCAGTACCACCATTGCAGTTTTTGGACTCATTACAAGTGATAACAACAGACTCCTGATCTACAGACATCCAGAAAACACTTTACTGTTTGCTTCAGTTAATACTGACTGTTAATGTGAAAACGATTCATCTAAAAGTGAACATATGATCTTATTTTTTAGAGGGCATCAAAATAAACTACACTGCATCATCTGAGATGAAGCTCTTAGAACTGCATAATGTGATCTTTAAGGACTGGTGTCAGAAAACTTTGGCCTCCTTACAGTCGTGGAGTCAGAATATGGATGAAGGACCAGCCAGATATTACGGTCAGTAATATAAAGTTTGTTATTGTTGATCAACACAGTTTTAGCAGAAAGAAAGCTGAGAGTGAGACGGTATGGGCACAATGTCTGCTGTGACTATTACTTTAATTTAATTCAGTTTTATGTATATAGCATTTCCATCTGTTTTTGGTCTTTACCAAATCCAGACTTAAAGATACAATATACTTCTTACTTTCTTTAAAAAACAGTCAGAAGCTGGCACATTAATGATTGTAAAATGTGCCTGTGCAACAAAAAATGAATGAGAGCTTATGTAAGGAACTAAAACAGAACATTTATGAGTCACATATCCAAAAGAGTCAAAATCCAATACAAAACTGAGCCCCTGCTATGACATGCATTGACTCTGACAGCTCCATGCAGTTCACTGAAAGCGTCTTGGCAGTACATTGTCTGCCTGCAATGGTCAGAAAGTGTGGTATGGTGTATAAATGGTCAGCATTTTAGGTATATGATGTAATCAATACCAGTGGGACATTGCATGTCCTGAATCAGTCACACTGCTATCAAATTCACACCGATTTTCATCAGGCATTGATATTACAATGGTTTGTATGCTGTTGTTGTGTCGTAAATTGACATATTTACTGTAATAATCATTTTCTATCATGTGTGGTCAGAGGCTAAACAAGTCTCAAATATCTTTAAAATGTGTGATGGCAGAGGGGCATGCTGGGTATTTCCTGACCTCACTGCCTGTCACAAAATGTAACTATTTATTTTTCAGCATATATAGCAGCAGAATTATAAATTATGTTTAGGATGGCAAAGCAAAAAAAAAAAAGAGAGAAGAGTACGAGGCTCAAAAGATGGAGTGCTGATGAGTGAGTAGTTTGTGTTTTGGTAAAAGATTCAAACACTGTCACAACTATGAAACTACGTAGTTATATTCTAAGGAGCTTTGAAAGAAACGTCTGGACTTCTTTAAGCTTTCTTGAAGACATTTCACCTCTCATCCGAGAACTTCTTCAGTTCTAAGAGCAACTGGTGAAGAGTCCCAGATTTAAACCCTGTGGGAGTGTCCCCAAGAGGGTCATGGACCCCTTATTGATCCGCTACCTAATCGCACGAGCCATAGTGTGAAAACGGGTGTAGGTCACAATCAGCCAAGGTTTCAGGTGGGCCCATTGTGAAACCTTGACCAACCCTATCATGTGATTTCCTGAGGGCAGAAGGCCCAGGATGTGAGTAAGGCATCTGGGAAGGATCTCAAAACTGGATTATCGATGGCAGACAGTTAGTGTCATAAACCACCATCTCTGTTCAAAGATGGTCGTTCACACTGGACATCGATTGCCTCTTTCAGCCCTCTTTCAAACCGTCTGTCTTCTCTGTCCAAAATGTGAACATTGGCATCCTCGAACCTTTGACATTTAGATGCAGATGGACAGCCGAGTCTTGTCCCATCAAAGAGGCTCTTCTATGTTGTGCTTCACTTCTCTGATGAGAGGTGAAACATCTTTAAGGAAACTTAAAGTCCAGACGCTTTGCTTTCCAAGCTCCTTAGACTTATGACCCAGATGACCGAGAACCTTCACAGATATATGTACTTATATCATAATACACGTATGCTAAATAGAAACTGGTCTGCAGGTTTTTGAATGAGGAATTCTGCAAATGAGTGTGCTTGCTTGGTATGGTGAAACCATCCAGTCGGTCTGTGAGGACCTGTGGTTAATGGGTTTGTGTCTTTTGTTCCATGGTCACATTACAGTTTGTTTTATCCCACTTTTCCAAGGACAAATCTGTGTTGGCTTTCTGGTAGGCTAGTTCAAGAAGATGGTGTGAGATAAACAGCGTGTTTGATACCCTGAGCTCTGTTTGTTGTCCACGGTGCAGCTCAAAAGCAGGAGTGATGTTACGATATGATCATGACCATCTGACAAACAGAAAATGACTCCAAATGAGCATGATTGTCACATAAGTGGTGCATGTATTAAATGCAGATAGCAAGTTGCAGCTTTCAGTTCTTCATTATGTTGCTTGGTTTGTTTCCCCAGTTTCTTGGTTTATACAAACACTCATCGCACAGATTAAAAAACTGGAATGGGGCAAAACTGAAAACTTCCTCTACCAATACCCAGGTAGACTGATGTTCTTAAACTTTACCATACACTTATTTTTTAGAGTACTATGTTTTGCTTGATAGATGATAAAAACTGGCAACTGAATGATATATTGTTATTTATGTTTTTTGGAAGATGCCAGAGTGCCATCATGCATTAGAGTTAAAGAGTTTCTGCAGCTCATAGATGCTGGTGTGATGATAAACATGCCCTACCCCCCCTTCCTGGGAGAAAAGAGAGACACTGACCTCCTTATTGCTCTGGAATACGGAGCTGACGAAACCTTCAGGGTAAGGTGCGAGCATATGTGATATGTCACGCAAATGTATCCACACAGCTTCAGGAAAAACTAATGTGAAATTCTCCACACAGACTCTGATTCTCGCCAGAGACTATGCAGCCAAACTGAAGAAACCTTTCCCAAAGTTAGAGGAGAAATTCCTGAAGGAGAAAGACTGGCCAAGGCCCTGCTATGTTTTCAAGGGGAAAAAGAAGGAGCCCACCATCCTTTACATGCCACTCTTCAACAGGCAGAACTGCAAAGGTTCATCAAACACACACCACACATAGAGAAAAGGAAAAAAACATCACATAATGTCAGCCATGATCATCAGCAATTCTCTTCTGGTCCAGATGAGAACGAGTTCAAAGCAAAGATGAAGGAGTTCTCCACCTTCCAGCTTCCATTCAGCCAGCAGAAAATCGAGTTTTTGTTGGAGACGGTGAAAGCGAACATGAAGTACAGCAAGGACACTCTCCTCAGGGAAATAGCCAAGGCTGTCATCCGCCGACACATCAAGGCTTCAGATGGCGTCCCGGTGAGCATTTAGATGGTGGACACATCTTCCCCCATGCATGAGAAAAAGTACATAAACAATGTTTGTCCTCTTTTAATTTCTCATCATCCCACCCCAATCTATCCATTCATCGTCTTAGTCTACTGTTTTGTCTTCTTTCTTCCATCCGCCATCCTCTTATTCTCTTTCTTTTCATCTTCTTTCTGTCCTTCTGGAATTATTCTTCATTTTTTTCTCTCAACCTTTCCTTCCCTTCCTTTTCTCTGTTTCCTTGTAGTTAATTTTCCTGTATTAGATTATTATGATATTTTTTTTATTTTCTTTCTTTCTCTCCTTCTTCTCATTTTCTTTTCATCATGTTTGTTCTTTTTGTTCCTTCATTTTCTTTCTTTTGCCTTTAATATTCTGCTTCATCTCATTTCTTTTCCTGTCATCCTCTTTGTCTTTTTTCCTTCTTTTCCCTTGTCAATTCTTCCTTCTCCCTCTTTTCTCCCTATATAGACTTTCTGTCTTCATTGTTTCCAGTATTATGCGTTATCCGTTAAAATTCACACGTCATGCATCACACCAGCTTTATTTTATTTCTCGATTACTGAATTACCTCAGAGGGCACTGTGAGAGTGCATACACAAATCTCAAGGCCGGTACCCAATTTATTCTTTGAGAGGAGACTCCAGATACACACCAAATTGAACAGTTCATTAAATTGTAGTTTTTGCGTTACCTTGCTGACAAGAGAGGCATACAAGGGCTAAGTCCTCATTGCTGTTATTTCAATATAATTTTGTAGAGGAGACACTAGAGGTCCCCCCATGTTCACTTATCCCAACAACTGCTCTAAAGTGCTGTTCTCTGTGGGGAGCTTAACACTAGTGAGACTAGTGCAGCTTTGTGTTCAGATTTGTAACACACGTTCTTGCACAAAAAACAGTGGATTCTGCCCCATCACTTGCATGAAAACAACCTTTTAATATCCAGTATGAGTTAAATGTCAACCTGTGAACCTTCAGCTCAGAAGTACGTGTAAACCTGCCCTGACAGCTAGTTTTATTCATAAAGTGCTGCTTCACAACAACAGTGACCTAAATGTGTTTTACATTGTACACTCATAAAAGATTCTTTTGCAGTAATTTTGTGTAAAATGCAACTGATATGTTTGATATAAACTGAATCTATAACAATCAAGTAAATTTGAATTGAACAGATTTAATCAGATTTAACTTTTTATATTGTGTTTTTGTAAGAAATTTATATCTTATTAAAAGAAAAACAGATGCAATCAAATTTGGGGCATGACTTCTTTTTGAGCACATTAAGCACAAACCTAGAGAGAAAATCCCATTGATCTAATCATCTCTGATGAGTAAACATTTGATGACATTGAAAAAAAAAAGAGCGCTTCTAACCCTCTGAGGTCTGTTTTCATTCCAGCTATGGTCACTGGCTTCAGATGTTCAACACTTTACTAGAGTTCTGAAAAGGAGGGACAAAGGTGACAAACAGGAAGCAGCTCAAGCCTAAACCTGATCCTACGACGGTTTTGAAGTGCTTATTATGCGTCTTTTTGTTTTAGCAATCACAACCGCCGTGAGGCACCAAGCAGGGGGATTGAAAGGGTTCAAGAATCCAACAATTCAGGGTTTAAACAGTAAATGTTTTGTGGCTCAATGTAGCAACTTCACATGTCCACAGAGGAATGGAATGCAATGACACTATTGCATTATTATGTTATACTGACAGTGCTTATATGACTTTGTGTAATGTCTTGTACATGTTTTGTTTTTCTCTGTGAAACAAGGTTTTTCACTTTGCAGTTATGGTGGTTTTAGAAAATTATTATTGTGATATCTGTAAAAATATGTTTACAAAGTTGACTGATGCTAAAAGTAAAATGAATCTCTAACTTTGTTTGTGTGTAGTGTTTTTTAGTACATTTGTTAACCTTATTTTTTATTTTTGGCCTGTCCCATTTGGCTCTTTTGTCATCAGAATTATTGTCTAAAGACAAAGAAAGATGCCCAACGGATTTACTTTGCCAAATGAACCATCCCAGCCTTGCCGTAATGGTCTATTTGATTCACCTTTTATTCTTTATTTTATTTTATTTTCACTTGCTAAATACGGGACAGATTTGACTGGGGAAAAGAAAGGGGGAAAGAAAAACAGCGGGGAAGAGGGACGGGGATAAAGGGCAAATAACAAAAACAAACAAAATAAGTAGACAAAAAATACAT
>NW_005187594.1:317163-322729 GCF_000239375.1 Pundamilia nyererei
AGTTCTAATCCTCCTTTATCCTTGGTCTTTTGCAGTGTTTTTAAGCTTATACGTGGGGGCTTATTTTTCCAAAGGAAATTGGACATGTATGAATCTAGAGATCTGAACCAATCTTGTGGCGGTTTAGTTGGGATCATTGAGAATAAATAATTTATTTTTAGTAAGACCGTCATTTTTATAGCGGCAACCCTTCCCATGAGTGATATGGGTAAACATTTCCATCTAGCCAGATCGCCTTCTACTTTCTTTAAAAGTGGGATATGGTTTAATTTACGGTAGTCAGATCTGCAAGCTTGGGAGAAACATTAATACCTAAATATTTTATATTTCCCGATTGCATTGGTGTAGAAGAAGAATTATGGAAGGAGCAATTAATCAGAAGGACTGTAGATTTTGACCAGTTAATTGAGTAATCTGATATTCTTGCAAAAGAGTTTATCAATTCAATCACCCCAGAGATATTGGTTTGTGAGCTTTGTAGAAAAAGTAACACATCATCCGCATAAAGGCTGATTTTATGTTCCACGTTCTTGCATTTTATTTTACATATATTTTACAGCATATATATTTATGTAACTGCACTATTTGCAGTTCATTTGAGTTTTTAAGTGTTTGGTCACTTGAATCTGCACCTTTTTGTTCCTAATAGTGTGAGTAATATTTTAGATTTAACAACAGAGTGCCAATTGTCAGCTTAATTTTGAGTAGGCTTACTAAAAAGGTTAATTCAGAATGAGAATAACTCACAAGTGGTTCAGACCCAAAGGAGAGCTGCCATTCAGACTGAGGCGGAGTTGTGTGTCTGTGAATAATGTCTAATATATGCTCTGGCCAGAAATGTTGAATGTTAATCCTCCAATGTATTTCAAGAAAATATCTTGACGATTTTGAGGTATCCAGAGCTGCATGATTTTTCCTCAATCACTCTTTAACTTATACAAGAGCCTATGTATAAAAAATGATTGTAATGCTTAATGAGTTAATACTCATAACAATACTCATAATAATACTTTTGCACAAGCACTGTGTCCTTGTCCAAATGGACCTGACATGATAGAGTGCTGGAAATATACCTATCCACCTATCAGGTAAAAGTGTATAAAGTGTTTTTGGGGAGACAATAATATGACAGCCCAACTCCCAAAGTGCCTAATAGCATGGATTTATCTACAGTGTTATATGAACCATGCGATTAAAACACACGTCACTTGTGCAGCTGTTCTGTCACATTACTGCCTCCCAAAACCAACTATTCCAAGTGCTGAGTGCACAAGTGCATGCAAATGTTTTTAAGAATTTACATGTTTTTATTATATATGATTTATGTGTATGTTTATTTACAGTTAATTAAGCATTTAAGAACTTAAGCCTGGCTTGGTTTATTATGTGTAGTCACTGTATCATGTTATGTACTGTTTTATTTCATCTTATTTCTTTGTCTTTTAGTTTGTCGTTATTGTGGTTTTTAGATGCAAGATAACTAAATATTAAAAACTATGCCCCGAGAAAAAAACCACCAAAAAAGACATTTCACGGTCAAACTCAGCATTTGGACACACTCAGAAAAAGAAGAAGAAGAAGAAGAAGAAGAAGAAGAAGAAAGAAAATAGAATGCAATCGCATAAATGTATAAATATTTTGCATGGTGAAGGAAAATCCCTTTATAGCTATGCAGCAAGTCAACAATGCTCTCCAAGATGTAGGCCGACAGGTTTCCTTGTCAACAATCAAGAGCAGAACCTCAAAGAATTCGTCACATGATGCAAACCCCTGGTAAGGCTCTAAAACAGAATGGCTGGCTGCAGATCAGGACAGCATCCAAAAAGAACAAGTTATGTGAATGATGAAACATAAACCAACCTCTATCAAAGAAAGTGTTTAGAGGAAAAGGTGGAATATCCCCAAGTGGCCAAGTCTGTCACACAGTCTCAGTCTGCCTGAGCTCCACTCCACCTGCTGAACATCAGACAATAGGAAACCCCTGGAGCAAGAAAGAGGTGGAGGAGTTGACTACACGTCTAATATTCCAATTGTTTTTGAAGATATAAATGTGTAGATATGTGCAGTATGTCTTCAACAAAACCCGTCAAATGAAACCTGGCTTTTAATAATAATAATGTATACTTTATTGATCCCCGCGGGGAAACTACTCTCTCTGCATTTGACCCATTCACTCAGTGAAGTAGTGGGCAGCTACTAAGCAGGCACACCAGGGAGCAGTGTGTAGGGATGGTACCTTGCTCAGGGGTACCTCAGGGTAGCCATTCAGTGGGTTTGAACCCCTGACCTTCTGATCATGGGGCGACCACTCTACCTACTGAGCCATCCCTGCCCGAAAGAATGAATGCTCATTATTTTATACTGTAATAATGAACAGAGCCTATGGTTAAGCATATATGTGTGCAAAAGGTTTGTGACAGTATAAACTGAGCTTTACATTTGTTTGTATCATTATGAAACAGCATTCTGGCCAAATGTCAGAAAAGATGTGTGAACTATAAGTGTCCTGCGTTGGCTCATTTCCAAGTAAGACCAATAACGTTACCTTTGTTGGCTCTCAGTTAGCATAGCTTTTTTGCACATATACCGCATTTAGTACTTCACCACACATGTCTATACATATGTGGGGCCTGAAGCCTAATCCCAAAGCATCCTCTACAGGGTCCCACTCCTTAATGTGTGTAATCTGGTGTGTAGTCACATTGCTGAAGGGTCTCAGAAGTCAATAAAAAAAAGTCCCAGGTTTTGGGGTGCCTTTGTCATTCCCAGATGAGAGCAGGAACTTCCTATCATCCTCAGGACTGTATACTGTTATCAGATAGACGTATTGTGATTATGTCCATGACCTTTTAGAAATTTTGCATTCTGTTTCAGTTTCTTTCGGGCCTTCACAACATCCTTAAAATACTCTAGTTTTGTATCTGTTTTTCCTTCTTGTTTTTTATTATCAGAATTCATAACAGAGAAACGAAAAATTACACTGACAGTCCTTCTAAAATAATCATGCATCTTGTGACACACCAAATATGACAGTAATTTGAATCTGTTTGAAAATCTTTATTTTCTTTTGGGGTTCATATTTCATTTAGAAAAACAACAGTTAAGCAGATACAAGCAGCTGGAAGAAAAAAAGAAGACATCAGGAACCGCAGCCAAGCATGGACACAGTTGTCATTCATTGCCCGGCGAGTTTATGGCATTACTAACCCACCGACAGCGATGAATGTGAGCCGGAATCATGCACTGGATTAGAACTGGCCAAGGCAGAGCTTTATACAATGTAACAATAAGCAACAGTCAATCAGAAACAAAGTGATACATTATTCACAAAACAATTGGATACATGCTTCCTGTGTGTGATAAAAAGGGTGAAAAACATATTAAAGTACAACTTGACCTGGACACTTTTTGTACAGAAAATATTATTTGATTATCTTTAGTAAAGTTTATAAAACAAATTATTACTTTTAAAAAATGTGTGGGGAAACCCAGATTTTGGTATACAAAGATACTGGAATAAAACCTAAATTAAGCACAGCTCAACACACCCACAGAACAAAAAATAGCTTTTTATTGAGGCTCATTGACATCATGGACACGGTGCTCAAGGGTTGTCCAACAATATTGTACGTTATACAACCACACTTTGCTGCTGAAAAATGTTTTGATGCACTGGTGATGCACTGAAAACCTTGGCTCCTAACACACCGCCACCACTGACTGTACTTTTTCCCGTTTGTCTGCAAATACTAGCTAGCTACTAGCCCTGCGAAAATCCAAGTTCAACACGAACCGGAAGTGGAGGTCGTTCGCCTTCAAAGTAAAAGTTGCATCTGGGCTGCAGTTTTCAACGGGCACATCTTTTATTTAGAAGTGAAATAGTGTCCATTTCCGGTTTGTGCGGCACTTTTACATTTTGTTTTTACAGCTGGGACAGTTTGTCGGCATGTTCGTCATTTCCCCTCGCCTTTGATATATTAACTAATATGAATATTATTTTTTACCTGATCCAGTCGTTTTTGTTTCCAGTTTTTCTTGTGTAAACTAAATCTGTGTACTTTTCAGCTTAAACATTACTAATTACTTTTCAGGGCTTAAATCTAGCCAAGTGGCTTCTATAGATGTGATTAAAATAGCACAATTGAGGTAAAAAGATCAACCCTTTTAGGTTTTAAACGGTGTCTGATGTGTGAGCTGAAAAAGCGTTTATGCCAACAACAATCCCTCCAGCCTCTAAATGAAGACTTTGTTAGCCTTAAAATGGTCAAATATTCACATTATTTACATCACTTAATTGCCTAAATGCAGTATGAGTGCATTCAGAAGAAAATTTGTGTTTGGGGACACAAAAATGAGGAGGAAATTTTATATCCTGAAACATGAATAAACAGAGTAAAAGTTGTGACTATTTAACAAGCTTTAAATAAGTAAGACTGTTCATGGAATTTTGTGACACCTTAATAGACTGCAGCCATTGTTAATGCTAGTATTTACTTCTGTGTTTTGCTAAAAATTACTATGTAATATCTGAGTGCTACACGTTTCTTGGTACGTGGTGTTGGGAGTTGTTGTGATCTCAAGTGTTAGGGTACACTCAACACTCGATGGTTTTCTCTGAGTCACAAACTCACCGACAGCGTTGAATGTTCTCCAAGACTTGAAAAACACAGGCTGACAGCAAGCTAAGAAACAGCCTGTCCCGAAGTGCTGCAAGGGGTGGACAGCCATGACAGGATGAACCAACGAAGACGCTAAATAGGAAGTGACAAGAGCTCTGCAGGTGCACCCACACATTTTGATTAATGATGCAGCATATAGCAAAGGTACCTAAACCTGCTTTAATATCTCAAACAGCTACAGAACAAATTTAGACTGTGCAATGACATTACGCTGGAGATATTTGGAATTGGGCAATAAATGGAAATGCTGAACAAATATCTAGGTAATAGATTCTACATTTTGAGGCATTAAACTAAATATAAAATATTAGAAGTCTGTCATTTGTGTTAGTATATCTAGTCGCAATAAAAACATCATGGTGCAAAACAGTAGCGATTTGAAAGTTTCAAGTTTCAGGAAGCATTTTCAGTATAACAACAAGTGGGAATCTAATTACTGCAAACACTGCCCTAAAGATCAGTGAAAACTCAACCCTCTGACTTAATTACCAAGTTGAGGCAAAGTATTTGAATTAGTTGTCTAACAGAAGCAGCCATGTTGTAGGTTTCATGCTGTCTTCCACCATTGTATTTTTTCCTGTTATTGCTAGATCACTGGTTACAAATCGAAATGACTTACCTGCACCAGATTGTTTGTGACATTGTGCCAGCTGACTGTGACACTGGACTCTTCTTACAGCTGCAGCTGAAAGACAAGGCCAAAGATGTGGGATAATTGGTGTATTCAGGTAGAAATCAATCAATTATATACACAAAAAAAAGCTAGGGGGAAATGTAGAGCGCCGTTTCTATGAAATATTTGAATACACTTCAAAGATAAGATTATATATAAACAAAACACCCAGCACGCCCCTGCGGGCGGTTTATCCTTCAAGCTCGGGTCCTCT
>NW_005187594.1:323616-328299 GCF_000239375.1 Pundamilia nyererei
CAACCTTCTGATTAACCACTCTGGCCATTTCAGATCCTTGAAAATACTAAATTGAGTTGTTATGGGAACTGACCTGACATTCTGTGCCAAAATTTTCTGCCCTACATTATGATAGAAATTATTTTCACAGGGTGCTTTGAAGCCATCTTGAGCCAAGAAATCAAGTGGTGCCATTTGTGTAAACATGACATGCAAAATGACATTGACATGACACAGACATGAGAAGTGACCCAGGTGTGATGTCTCATTTCTGAAGTGTGACTGGTTTATATTCATCTGTTATTCAATCTGTTCGCCTCCCAGTGATGATGTGAATTTTAATTGAAAGAAAAACATACGGAAACAAAATGCTTTCCTGGGTTTGTCAAAGATGTGAATAGTACTTTACATATTCCAACATGAGCGTCGTTTGCATGACCAGTAGGATAAGCACAGGCTACACTGGCCCACATAGTGAAAGAGCATGTTAAGACGCAGCTGAAGACTAGCTTAAGCATACAATGGCTGGATAAGCAGCATAACGAACCTTCCCACAATACTGTGATGTAACATGGATATACTGGATATAACATGTTACAACAGAGTACTTGCACTTTTTTTTACATAGTTTGAGAAAAGTGACATATTAGTTATACAATTTAGCAAATTTGATATTTAGTTACTTTTTAAAAACTAAGAAATCTGTTGTTGTTAAATGTGTTTGAACACATGTTATTTTTGTTGTGACAAGCACAAAAGAGAATAAGAAGTATTGGCAAAGGACATGTTTTGGTGTCCTTAGCATCTGAATGCATTTGAAAAATGGCAGAGAGGGCAATCATTACATTAATGAAGTATTCACATTATTTTGCTAAGGAGCTTTGCTTCATTTTTTGAAGAAGCACCTGCAACCTAAATGCTGTACAGTAATGGTGGTGGGAATCTATACCACTCAAAAGGCATCATAAATCCACAGAACACAGATAAAAGAAATGCTCTAATGTGGCCTGTATGACTGCGTGTGTGGTCATGCTATAAGACCTTAAGGCTGTTATGCTACAAGTTCATAGCATAAATGCAGCGGAGCTGGTTGTGTGTTGATGGAGGACTAGAGGTGGGAGAAGGGAGCTGGGTGGGGGAATTCAAGGGTGAGTGAAGAGAATAAGAAGGTGGTGGTGGATGGGGGTGTTGGCTGTCTGGGTGAGAGGAGTGTTGATCGATTCCAGGCATGGTATTTTCCAGACAGACTGAATGGTAAAGGTCAAAGGTCAGCCGCTTTTGTTTCCTTATGAAAGAGAGGCTGTGTGTGTATTTTCGAACTCATGTGCACCAGCAAATGTCATGCATGTTTGCTCTATATCGAGTTTAAAGAGCCGTTTTTTGTTGTTTTGGGGGGATTTTATTTTTTTTGTTTGTTTCAGGTTTTTGGTTTTAGATCTCCAATCAAGCTAAAGCCACAAAACAAGTGCAAGGATCCTTCTGTGAGTATGTGTGGCTGTATGAGCACATGTCTGCACGTGAGCATGTTTGACTGAGCTCTTTCCTCACATTTTTTAAAGGGAGCAACATTTAAACCTGAATATGCAAAAATAAAAATCAATCCTTATATACACAATTTGCAGACCAAACTTTCTGTGTCACCAACACTTACTGGTGATTATATGACCTGAAGCTACATAATTAGACCTCTTTAACATTTGCTCCATTTTTGTCCGATTTTTCTCCCATCAGAGGAAACGCTGCAAGCATAAGAACTGAAAATCTGTTTCAAAAGCATTTTCCTCCTCATATAAAAATCTGAGCATGTTTCAGTGCTGATCAGAACTGCTGAACAGCAGTGCGCGCAGCTAGGTGGTTGAGTGTCTTGCTCAAGGGCACATGGGGAAAAGCTAAAAATAGTTTGTAGATGCTCCTGCTGTGATCAAATCTGACACCTTTGCCGTACTCTGCAGTGTGCTGTGAATGTGTGTTTGACAATTTTTCAGTTTGGGTTGAGTGGCCAGAGAATATACATCACAAAAAAGCCTGAGAGCACGCGCACACATGCACACACGCACACACACACACACACACATATATATTCATTACCATGCAAATCTTAATAGCAGCCATACAAATAATGGTGTTTTAATATTGGCCCAAGTAACAGATAACACATACAGAACAAGGATGCACAGAGTAACCTGCCACACATGCACAAAAATACACACACAGCAGAGATTGCATAGTCACTTCCTGCATATTTCTGTGTGTGCATGCATGGCTGCATGTGAGCACATGTGTGTCTGAATGAGAGAACAGATTGTGGCAAAGTAAAGGAACGGGGTGGGGGTAAAGAGAGACTTGGGGGTGGAGGGGAAACGAGCAACAGAGTGAGTGGTGGGCCTTGTCTCTCCCTCCATACTTCCCTCCTTTAAAGCCACTGTCCCACTCGCTCCCCCTCCCCCACCTGGGACTTGAACCCATGACCCACCCAGTGAATGAGTTCAAGGGAGGCATTGCCATTACTGAGGAAGCCACTGCTGAGCCTGCGCGAGGTTCAGTGAAAGTTTGTTTCTGTGCTAGGTTAAATTAGCCCGTGTGTGCATGTGTTTGTGTACAAGCATGTTTATTTGTTTTTATAATGGACGTTGTGAATAAGAGTCTAAGCAATGTTTGTGCATATGGGTATCTTTGTTTGTGTGTTTGTGCGTGTGCGTGTGTGTAAGAGTGAGTCTTTCACAGTTGAACCATGTGTGTTTTTGTGAGTGTGTTCTGAAACAGAGGCTGACTTTCGATTTCGGGCGATCGTGGCTCAAGAGTTGGGTGGTCGCCTTGTAATTGGAAGGTTGCCGGTTTGAACCCCAGCTCTGACAGTCTCAGTCGTTGTGTCCTTGGGCAAGACACTTCACCCGTTGCCTACTGGTGGTGGTCAGAGGGCCCGGTGGCGCCAGTGTCCGGCAGCCTCGCCTCTGTCAGTGGGCCTCAGGGTGGCTGTGGCTACAATGTAGCTTCATCACCAGTGATGGGTGGATGACTGGATGTGTAAAGCGCTTTGGGGTCCTTAGGGACTAGTAAAGCGCTGTACAAATACAGGCCATTTACCATTTAAGGTCAACATTAGAAATGCAAACTGCACAGATGTTTGTGTTTATGTGCGTTTTGGAACGCGTGTCTTTATGTTTCTGTTGAAGATGATTTGTTTTCCAATGGTACCTTTGAGCAGCAGACTTATACTTTTAATAAAATTAATAATGCACGTAGATATGTGTGTGTGCGTGCGTGCGTGCGTGCATGTGTGTGTGTGTGTGTGTAATGGGAATGGTGATGGCCCTTCCCCCCAGTTTGCTGCTGGGTGTGTGACTGAGACGGCATCTCCCTACCTGGCCCAGACTAAATCAATACTTTAATCTAATTGTCATTCACTTCCACTGGGGTAGCCAAGTGCATGCACGCATACATACAGCACACACAAAATATTCAACACATCTCCATGCACAAACCTAACAACCATGGATACTTGTAAAAACGTGCACATCCTTCACACACACACACACACACACACGCACACACACACACACACATGCGAAATTATGAATGAAAAGCCCCACTGTGTGAACGCACTCGCTGCTGTGTTAGCGTGCAGCCTCGCTGTCCTGTACTACATCCACTTCCATGCCCTCTCTGCACTCTTTCCCTGCCTCTTTGGGCGTTCCTCCTTGGTGTTGCATCATGCATGCACACATCAGTGTCGGCAAACATCCGCTGACACACTGTCACATCGCATTCATGTCCGCCGGCGAGCGGCCTCTCCCACAGAGCAACAATGGAAAGTAGATGTCAGGGCTGCTGTGGGATCAGAGCTCAGCCGCAGGCACAACAATCAGCCGGGAAAAAACACACACATATTTAAAATTTAAAGGTCCAAACTGACTTACCTCCTTCATCATCGCCAGCAGAAGCATTCCCCTTCTTTTTCTGCATTCCTCTGTCTCTACACCTCCTTCTTTCCCCCTCCCACAGAACCACCACTCTGTCTCTCTCTCCCTCTTTCTTTCATCCTCCCGTCCGTCTTCTTTCTCTTACCACCTTCTCAACAAATCCCTGCTCTTTCCTTACTTCCTCTCTCCTCCCTTTTCCTGTTCCTCTTCCTCTTTGCCTGTCGCTTAAAACACTCTTTCTCTTGCTTTTCTTCCTCTCCGGTGGGCTCTCCGGTGTCTTCTTCCTACTGCTTTAAACTGCAGACTGTCTGGCGAGAGAGGGACGGAGAGCGAGAGAGAGAGAGAGACTATGGAGCAATGGGAAATGCAAACTGGGACACACACACACACACACAGCCTCTGTCAGTTTGAATGAATATTGTGCACACTCGGCTTGTCTCTCCTCCCCCTCTCTTTCTGTCTCCCTCCTTCCCTCTCTACCAGACACCCCTCCTCCACTTCTCTCTGGCTTTGCCCTTCTTCTCTCTCTCCTCCTTCCTCCCTCGTTGCTGCTGCCTTCAAACATGTTCACACTCCAAGACTGACTGACATTATAGAGCTGCACTTACTGACCCCCCACCCCAACGCACACACACGGACACACACACTTCTTAGTCTCATGGACCCAGACGGTTAACCCTTTTGATGCAGCTGCAGATCCCGTCTGTTTGGATTTATTTTCATCTTCACAATGTGAGCTGTTTTCCAACCACTCATAATCATACTTTCATGAATGCGTTGCCAT
>NW_005187594.1:329918-331362 GCF_000239375.1 Pundamilia nyererei
GAGACGGAGGTCCCCGTGCAGGGGAGCCTGCTCGACCTGAACCATACCCCTCCAAATCCACCAAATACTGAAAGCCACTACCGTGTAACATCCGTGTAACGGATTAAGCAAGGGTGCCGTCAATAACCCGGGTGGGTGGTGGGGGCCTGAAAGGCGGACACTGGACTGGACAGGCTTCAGCTGGGAGACATGAAAGACATTATGAATCTTCATATTTTGAGGTAAGTTCAATCAAGCAGTCACAGAATTAATCATAGTCACAATGTCTTGATGCATGCTCAATAATCCAGGTAAGTAAAAGTTGATTCTGTTCATAGTTCAATGTTAAACATGCCAATAAAGTGAGGAGAAAGCTTTTTGGACTCAGTATCTAATGGACGTTTGCTGTAGACAACCATACTTTCTGCCCTGGACTGCAGGAGAGGCGATCCTGTGAACAATTTCCACAGGCGCCAGCAGCAACGGAGGTGATGCTGAACCGAGGGAACCTCGTGTTCCCCTTCAGTGATGGACAGGAGCGTTGATTAATACCCCAATGAATCCTGAGACACACGACAGACCAGTGGCAGAGTTGGTCATTGAATTATGAGCATGTTCCACTCATGATAGGTGAGTGGAAGTGGGACTGCTTTGATGAAGCCACACAGTGGAGAGTGGACTCCAACTTCTGGTTGGCCCTCTCCACCTGCCTGTTGGTGTAAGGATAAAACCCTGAGGATAGACTCACTTGGGCCCCCAGCACGGTGCAAAACTCCTTCCAAACCTGCGACGTGAACTGCGGACCCCGATCGGACACAGTGTCTTGAGGGATGCTGTGTAGGCGGAACACATGATCAGTCAGTAGCTTCGCCATCTCTAATGCAGTGTGCAATTTGGGCAGAGCAATAAAATGTGCAGCTTTAGAAAAACCATCCACCATGGTGAGTATGACGGTGGCTGTCCAGTTATGAAGTTCAGTGCGATGTGTGACCAGGGCCTTCTGGTTATAGGTAGGGGCCTGAGAAACACACAAGGAGGGGAGTTGGACGCTTTATTCCACGCACAGGTAGGGTAAGCAGAGACAAAATCCTAGACATCTTGGCCCAAAGACGGCCACCCAAACGAGCGTTGCATGAATGATATAGCGTGCTTCAACTTAGGAGAATGGGCCCACTGGATAAGCTTGCCATGAACCACAGGGGGCACGTATATCTGGTTTGTAGGACCCATCCCACGGTCAGGTTTCTCCTGCTGAGCGCTTCTAATTAGAGCCTTGATCTCCCATGTGAGTAACCCAGGCCGCAGGCAGGATGGCATCGTCCTTCTCTGACCGAGAGAATTGCCAGGAGAGTGCCTCCGGCTTCACATTATGGGAGCTGGGTCTGTATGTGATGGTCAAATTGAACTAAGTAAAGAACAGAGCCCACCTGACCTAACAGGAGTTGAGGGGCTTAATGGCTTGCAG
>NW_005187594.1:340024-342288 GCF_000239375.1 Pundamilia nyererei
TGGTTTCCTGAACATCATTATGACATATGAGTGACTCATTTACTCCAGAGAGAGATCACAGCAGGATGCACTATTAACAGATGAATGCCAGTCAGCAAAGGAAACATGATGTTCTGAGTAATGCTTTCCTTGGTTCTGACATTTGTGTGGATGCTACTTTGAACCCCCTCATAGTGCTATGAGTAAACATTTGGAGAAAAGTGGGAAGGAAAAACTCACTTTTAACAGGAAAAAACCTAGAAACAGAAGTTAGCATTTTATCCCATAAGCTCATCAGGGAAGAGTTTAGTGAGGTCACGGACATGTTAGAAAAATGGCCTTTTTCCCATGGACTAAATACCTTTACTCCTTTTGAAGGTTATGTACACATGCATTTAACTTAACAGTATTTTCTGATCACCATGGCTTCTTTCAATAAGATAATGCGCCCTGTCACACTGCAAAATGTATTCATATTTTTAACTTCCAAATCTCAGGTCAATCAAGCAGATATGGAGAGAAGGATCAGCTGGTAATGTCCTGTGGCTGACATTAAAGGACACAATTGAAGGTCTTGTCTGACCGATGTCCAGGTGAGTCAGAGGCTTTTTGGTGGCATGAAAGAGGCATAATATCAGACTTTTTTTTATAAATGTTGTGGTTGATCAGTCTATTTCAGTACATACATGAAAATCATGTAATAATAAGATGTAATTTCATACGTAGGAAAATAACTTCTACAGTTTTTCATTTTCGGAGTTTCGTCAATTCAGGCCAAGCAGACTTCTGTACTTGACTTCTGTACTTTGACTTCTGTACTTTGTATTGTAATGTGTCTTTGATCTGTCGTTGGTTCTGAAATTTCAAACATTATTGTAATAGCAATAATATTAGTTTAAATTGTGTAGTTTGACTCCATCAGCACCAACCAGTCACAGCCATCTTTACTTGTAGTTTCCTTTCCATTCTTCCTTTCTTCCACCCCTACAACTTCTCCCCACTCTCTCCACCGTGCTCTCTCCTTCCTTAGTTACATATTGATTAGGTCTCTCAGTGTGTGTATGTGCGTACGTGTGTGTGTGTGTGTGTGTGTGTGTGTGTGTGTGTGTGTGTGTGTGTGTGTGTGTGTGTGTGTACATGCCTGGTCCTGCTGTGGTCAATGAGGTCAACATGGTGGCCAGACAGGCTTCTACCCCCCAACCCACCCACCCGTTTTTGTTGTTTTTTCTCCCTGCCTTTTCCATCTCCTCCTGTTCTCCCTTCTACAGTCATCGAGTGTTAGATAAATGCAACTTTGAAGGAGTCAGAAAAGATCTCAGTTGGTAGTAGCTGAAACCAAAAATAAGCACTTATCTTTGGTTAATTTCCTATATTACTAAATGTCAGTGTAGGAAAGTCAAGTTTCTGAATGCGTTTCAGACTGAAGTGAAACTGGAATACCACCACACATGAGTAGTAAAGGTCAAAAACTTGCATTTTTACAAGTTTCTTTGGACACAGGCAGACGATGTCCCTCTTTTCTTGCACTGGAAAAAAAGAGGCAGCCTGTTTTTCAAACACCACCTGACAGCAGCTGCCCTCACTGACCCTTTGGCCATCAGACTTGGTGTCTGAGTGGAGGAGGGGTCAGGATGGATGGGAGCCCTGGGGTCAATAGAGGACATAGGGCAAAGACGGAGGGAGAGCCACAAAGAGGAAACTCAAAAGGATGCAGCACGAGAGAGGGCAAAAGAGATAAAGCAGGGACGACATGGTGTGGTCAGTGCTCAGTGTGCAGATTTTATGATCTGATTTTATAATCTGAATACAAAATCAAGTTAAGTTCTTAATGAAGCAAACCACAAACATCTAAGAAAACTACAGTTTCTTAGGAGCTTATCCTCAGTCGCTCACTTAGTTGGCCAGTCCGTCACTTTGATCCAAAGTTAAATAGCTCAACAATTACTAGATGGACTAACATGAAGTTTTAGTTTTTCTTTTAGTTATTAGTTTTGCAGACCATTTTCCCCATGCCATGGTGGAGGGCATTAGCTAAATGTGGTGACATTTTCAGCTGGTTTTAATGTGTTTGGGTTTTGTTTTTGACATGTTCATTACCAGTCTCCACAGAGAGGTGACCCCCAATGAGTGCTTTGACAACAGTGGGAAGGAAAAACTCCCCTTTAACAGGAAGAAACGTCAAGCAGAACGAGGCTCATGGAGAGTCAGCCATCTGCCGTGATCAGTGTGGAGGGAGGGGAGGAAGACAGGACAAAAAGCATGCTGTGGAAGAGAGCCAGAGATTA
>NW_005187594.1:342772-363717 GCF_000239375.1 Pundamilia nyererei
GGTACCAGGCTCATAATTATTTTGAACTAGAGCACCCTCTGGTGGCAAAATCCAAACATGAACACCAGTGTAGTCCTTAGACTGCAAATTGAGCAGAAATCCAATAGCAACAACTTAGAAAACCAGCTGACCCGTGGCCTGTGACTCCCTCAGCATGGCATCTGATAGCCCTTGCTACAGGGTCACAGTAGTGACATCATGGGTCACTTCATTGTGGTGCAGTCTCTTTCCTGTGGTTAGGTTATCAGTGTGAGGGGTCAGACTCATTCTCCTTCTCAGGGGTGTCAACTGAACTGCTAAGACGTACTGTAATTGCTTTGGCCGTGTGACAGTGCAGGCAGCATTGCTGCACAGTATACAACCTTATTAGCAACATAAATGTTAATGCATTATAAGGTGCAGGTTATGATGATAAGGTGTGGTGTGTATAGGAATACAAAGTCCTGTTGTGTTAGCTACATATCATTAAGACCTATTTACATCCACACCACCAATGTGAGTTTGTTATGGGTGAATGCAGAGGGCTTCACATCGTCTGTTTAGAATTCCCCAGTAACTTAACATATTTTTGGATTGTGGGAAGAAGTCTGAGTAACTAGAGAGAGTTCATAGAAACAACACAGAAGGCCCCCAGCTGGCTCTTGCATTTAAACCAAGGCCCTCTGTACTGTGCAGCAATAGTACTAACCACAACACCACAACCTATGTAGAATCTTAAACACAGTAATTCTTTATTTACTTATGGTCCTCAGTGTGAGCTGGTCAAATATCGCCAATTTTATTTTTAGGTTGGTAGTTCAATCCCTAGGCTCTTCAGTCTGCATGCTGAAAAAGCTTGTCCCTTCTTCATCGTGAAGAAGAAGTGTAATTATTAGATTGAAAGAAAACTGATGTAGAAAAAAGTGCTTGAGATGAGTGAGATGTGTTATGGAAGAACTGTCCCATTTCTATTCTAGTTCTGAAAAAACAGGCTTTCTTGAAAATGCTTTAGCGGGTGCTTGAACAATCTTTCTCCAGTCTTTCAAAGTTTTTCTTTCAACAACACTGGCTAGTTTTTTAGGACAGTTTAATCCAGTCCTATATCTCTCCATTTTCAGAGGAATGTTTTTCGTTTGGTAAACTACTCAGCACTGACTTGTAAATGGCCTGTATTTGTATAGCGCTTTACACTACATTCAATCATCCACACATTCACACACTGGTGATGGCAGCTACATTGTAGCCACAGCTGCCCTGGGGCGCACTGACAGAGGCGAGGCTGCCGGACACTGGCGCCACCAGTAGGCAACGGGTGAAGTCTCTTGCCCAAGGACACAACGTCCGAGACTGTCAGGGCTTGAATCGGCAACCTTCCGATTAAAAGGCGAACTGCCAACTCTTGAGCCACGATCGCCCCATACTTATAAATCATTCAAACATATAAAAGGAACAAAAATCAAGGGGTGAGCTAGTATTGCGTTTACATATAAGGGACAACTTAGCAAAGAACCAGTTTTAAAATGCAAGTTTAGGCATTTTTTTCAAACACCTCATTAGTTCCAGCTTCTTTAGTTGAAATGATGAAAAATGCCAAAGAGAGGACGTTTTGACAGGCATAGAGTTGTATTTTTTGCACCAAAAGCTGTTAGCTGAAAATGTGAGTGTATCTTTTTAAAAAAAGAAAAGAGGAAACTGGAAAAATGGAAGACAAATGAAGAGGATTAAATACTATCTATAGCAGGTGAAAAGTATCTGAAAGGCATGTTCTTAAGAAACAGGAGTGAAGAAAAATCCAGCAAAGATGTGACACAGGACCTGAGAGATACACAATTTACTCTTCACCAAGATCTCAACAGAAACGGTCTCACTGGAACAGAAGTGGTGAAGAAGTGCAAACAGGGAGAGACCAGGGTTTGCTAAATTACATAAGAACTGGAAAAAACTGAGCGACAAGTTCATAAGGGGACTGATGAATTTAACGATGTTCACAGGTTCTCATTAAGAGGAAAGTATTTTCAGTCAAGTATTAAAAACAAGCCTTATATTCAAATGTATTTTTTATTTCTTCCAATTGATGTTAAGCAGGAACAAAAGGGTCTGTAATTCCCAAATAGTTAACTTCATATTTATGTTAAACCCCTTGAATTACATTTGAATCACCTTAATCACATCTTAGTTTGATTTAAATCCACTGCACAGAGACCAAATTACCAACACCTCTGGACCTAACTGTAGGTTCCACAGACCTCACCAAGACTTCAGATTCACTGGAGTTTTGCAGGGTTTGTTTCCCCTTTTGTTTTAATCGTTTTTCTCTCTACATTGCTTGGTTATGTGTGGATAACCAGGTAGCTGAGAAGAAATACTAGTCATTTTATTTATATTAATAGTGTGACTAATAATCGTTTAAGCACATAAGCTTCATTTTATCTCAATTTTCATGTTTTGTTCCAGAGTGTACAGCCAATTGTACACTCTGTTCATTGTATTTCCAAATTATGCAGCTCCGTACCTCCTCACTACATCGCAGCGTTGCAGTTTTACCTCCACTTTTTTGCTACAAAATACTTTTCAGACTTGAGGATTTTGCAATAAAAGTTTGGTTCAGTGGGAATCTATTATCACCTCTGGTCATTAGCAGTTATGGTTACGTTTCAAAACTACCATTCTCAAGTTTTACTGCAACTAGATGTAAGAAAAGGTTGTATTTGCAGCAGTGCAGTTCTTTTCCTTTATCTTTGTTATAATTAAATACAACAATAGCATTTGTACTTTCAAAAACTCTACAGTCACACACAAAATCCACAACAGCCATGTCAGTCTGATTAGTGATGACAGATCTTTAATAATCACCCAGAGTTCATATCAGTGCGTCACATCCAGATCAAATGCAAATCTCATGTTACACCTTAACATCTGTAAATAACTGACAGACTCGTTGTCACATGGTTCACAGTATAAATGATATACAACATTTTCTGTAAGAAAACAAAAACATGTCAGAAGGAATTTAAGCGTTTCCTTTTACTTTGATGTTTCCTCAGCGGCAGAATCATCATTTGGTCAGCTGAGATTGGTGTGTGTGTGTGTGTGTGTGTGTGTGTGTGAACACAGTCAGGCTTCTGTCCCACTGTGTGAGTGCGAGGCTGCTCCTCTTCACTTTTCTTTCTGTCTGTCTACCACTTTAGTTTTTGTCTCCCTTGTCCTCCACGCTCACTGGTAACCACGAATCTCTGTGCAACTTCTCATTCCTTTCCACCTCCTTGACGCTGGGTGGTGACGTTACCTGCATGTGCACCGGCAATTGCTTGAATTCATCCTCGTTCACGTCATAGTCCTTCATCTTTGAGTCCAGGATCCACCAGTTGCCAGCAAAGCCAATGTCCAACACCCGCTGAGGGATCTCCCTCCAGGGTACTGACAAGTTAGAGCACTGGGCTTCATACAGCATGGCGTCCGGGTCGTAGTCAGCGTAGTACACCACAGACAGAAGACCCAGGCTGGCATGGCGGAGGCGGCCCTCATTACGGAGCTTCACCAGACTCTGTACATGGACATCAGAGATGCCGCTGCGGATCCAAGGGGACAGCAGTCCCAGCTGGTTGGAACGTTTCAGCAGGGCGTCGTCGAAGGACAAGCGGTCAGGTTTGGTGTAGAAGCAGGCCCAGGCACCGCCCAACAGCGTCACATACACTGATGTTCGGAGTGGTCTCTCCCAGGCGCCAACTACCGCCTCTCTGCACGCTTCTTTGTAGTCAGAGAGCAGGCTGCGACACCACACACCTGTAGGGAGCAGAGGACGAAAAACTAAGCCTGGATGTAAACCACCTCTCCTCATGCCAAAAAAAAAACAAAACACTGGCCGGCTGCAGGAGGTGGGAGGAGTCAGGTGACCTAATCACCATCTATTTATGACGTTATCACACCAACAACCCAATTCAGCGGCATATAGTTGTTAGGAGGATTAAAAAACTATACTGTATGACCGTTTTTGTCATGCAACCAACATGCACAAAGGCTAGCAGAATAATGCGTTTAAAATGGTCATTTAAGCAATTAAAATTACTGGGACTGTTTCTGTTATAATAAGCTATGTTTACCACTGAGCTGGCCGTTAACCCCCTTGCTATCCAGCTAACGTGGCTAACCCGTGCCTCAGTTCCTCACCTACTTTGCTGTTTTTCAGCCGCTCCCAGCGGCTCGCTGTGCCCAGAGGCGCCGCTACTTCCGCCGCAGAGCTGAACATCATCCTCGCTACACGAAACGAGGCCATTTTAACGACTCTTCTGCACTAAAGACTCTTAACCTTCATGCAGAATTGACATTTTAACTAGTGACAGGGACCTCACATGAAGTCAAAATGGCAGCTACTTCTTTTTTGTTGGTTGACAGCTAACAAAAAGGTTTATTACCGCCATCTACTGGGCTGGAGTGGTGGTGCGACACTCCAGAAAGAATTAGCCTACAAATACACACCCTGCTACCATAAATTACATTTCATCTCTGCTTACAATTTCTGTCTCTCTTTATAACTCAAAAATGCTGCTGTCCCACCATTAATAATTCTTTCCAATAACTGCCAATAACTTCTACACCCCCTTGTTTCTGTGTTTTAGTTTGATCATTTCTCTAGCTTTCCTATTTAACAGGAAAGCTAGAGAAATGATCTAGCTTTCCTGTTAAATAGGAAAGCTATTTAACAGCTTTCCTGTTCCCCTTTCCCTTTGGCACTGAGCAAATTATATTTCCCTGATAGTTGCATATGCACATGCAGTTGATCATCAGTTGATTATTTTTCCCTTTTCTTATTGTCTTGCTTTGGTACATTTTCCCTGTATAGTCTATGAATGGCTTTAGTTTGCCCCTGTGGCCCATCTTTGCTGCCATTTATTTCTTATTTTCAATACTTTTAATGCTTTTACTACTGCTATTACTACTACTTCTTTATCTTCCAGCTGGTCCCTTTACGGGTCATCACAATAGATCATCTGCTTCCATCTCCCCCAATCCCTTGCATGCTCGTCTGTCTCACCAACCCCCTTTATGTCCTCCCTCACTACACTTACACCTTCTTTTTGCCTGGCAGCTCCACCTTCAGCATCCTTTGTCCGATATATTATCCACCCTATCAAACTCTTCTCAACCTTGCTTCTCTTACTTAGTCTCCAAACTGCTCAGAAATCTTACCATGTTCACTTCTGACCACCGACAGCTCCACTAGACACGACAGAGGGTCTCACTCCCTTGCGTGAACCCTTCCTTTCGTTCTTGTTGCTATCCTCCTGTCACAAATCACCCCTGACACTCATCTCCATCCGCTCCACCGTGCCTGCACTCGCTTGTGTTTTTTGTAACGTTAGAACCTTTCAAATAAAGTTATTTTGAAGAGCGCTTCCACGTGACAGCTTTGTTTACGCGGTGACGTGTACCGGAAGCTGTGTTAAAATGACTCCAGCATCAGCAGGACCTGTAAGGCTGTGAAAGACAGGTGTTAGCATTGTAATGTTATTAATGTCTAGCATTTTATTAAGTCCGCACAGACGCTGTTGTAATATATTAACCTTAGCTTTATTTACAATTTAAATATTAGCTAGTCGTAGGATTCGCTGTCTCTGCTGAGTGGTTGATATTACGCCATTCAATATCATCATTATCAGCAGCAAGATCCTGCTGAGCAGCGACGACAGACTGCCAAGACATATTTCACCTCTCTGGTTATTACATTTTGGTACGTTTCACCTGTTCTTATCGGATTTTAAAGCGTCAAAATTGAATATTTTTATATTATACATTAACTGTAAACTTCAAGTGGTTCACTTGTCGGTGAACTAACAGATGTTCGACATAGCATTTCTTTACTAACGTTCATTTTTCTCTCAGCTCTTGCATGAAGTTACTGGTTGTCCATTGGAGACATGGCTAGTCCAAACAACCTACAGTTTCAAGGTAAATGTGACAGAATCTTTAAAGGAGATATAGGTTGTAAATTTCTGCTTGTTTTGTTCTGCCTGGGTTTCTTTGTGTCACGTGTTAGTTCCAGGCAGGTAGTTGGGAGATCTGTTTTACGCAGAAACCAAGCTGTCGTGTCCACGTGAATCAGAAAACTGGACTCTCCCCTTACCTAGGGGTTTTAATTGGCTGTAAAAGGGTTTATGCTGCAGTGACCATGCAGAGCACATAGTACAGTACTCTGAATCACGAAATCGCCCTGAAAACGTTGAAAAAAAATTATTGTTGATTGCAAACCATCTACTAAAGGACAAATAGCGACATCTGCTTGCCATACTCTGCTATCGCAGTCGTATGTAAAGATGCTCTTCCTGCTTCCTTGTAATTTCTTTTACTTTCATGCAACATGTAACATTGTGTAGATTGCACGGGCGATTATGGGTCAGATTGCAGGAAAATTATGCTTGTTTTCATTTGCATAATATGCATGGATGTATTGAACATCCTGCTGATTTATGACACACTGAGTTCCAGTGTATTCTGTGTCAAATACTAAGTCTTTTCAACGACCTACTAAACGGCATGCTAGCATGGCTATTGAAACACCTTCATGGTGTGTTGGTAACTTCTCTTACTGCTTGTTTTCTAGTCTTATTCAATAAAGTGTGTGTTTTAAAAACCTTTAACAGAAAGTCTGTCTCTCTGTGAGGCAGGCTGATACCAACACTATGTAATCTAAAGCAGCACAACACTGCTGTTGAATAAAATGAAACAAGGTATGGAAGCTTCTTGCAGGAAGTTGTTTTCTTTGTCAGATAATATCATTAAAACAGGACCGGTCCGGTTCAGTGACATCAATTAGGAAACCATAGACAGAAACTGAGATCGCTTTTTCAGTAACAGTTTGTAAATATGCTTTTAAATCCTCTCAAGTTTGACATTTTAACATGAAATCTATGGGAATTTAGTCCCTGTGGGAGTGCTGATCAGAAGAACTGCGCTTACCGACTGCCTTTTGCCCATGTGCGTCCATAGAGTTTGAAGAAGCAGCAGAGCTGCTATCGGCAGACCCTGGAGCCTCCACACTCAGTATGTCGGGCTCAAACACCCCCAACACAACAGCATCAGCAGGAGAAGATGTAAAGCTGGACCTATCTGAGGACGAGGAGGGTCAGCAAGAGAGTTCAGAGGTAAAAAAAAGTTGTGTGGACTACGAATAAAGTTAGAGTTTCTACTTTGAGTGCATATCAGCTGATAGACATCTGTGCTTCCAGCTGTTAGGAGGGCAGAAACCAAGTGGTGGCTTCTGGACCTTTGAGTATTATCAGTCTTTCTTTGATGTGGACACAATGCAGGTATGCCTGACATCTACCTGACACTTTGTCTACACATAAAGTCTTTGTCAGTCAGTTTGAAGTTACATGTTTCTTTTGTTTGACCCTATCATGATGCAGGTGCTGGACAGAGTGAAGGGGTCAGTGATGCCACAGCCTGGGAGAAACTTCATCAAATACTACCTTAGGAGTAACCCAGATCTGTATGGTAAGTGGAAGAAGACACATTTAATTATTAAACTGTATTACAGGAAGAACATATTTTGCACTGTGCATTGTCTTATGGGGGGCATGTCGAGGCTGTAAGTAGATTTTTGGTAGGGGAAATTAGATTCTAGCTATGCCTGAAGATGAGTCGTAGGTGGGTAGGTAGGAGATTAAGGGCCAGATTACTGTTGGTTTGCACCAAGGTAAGCCTCTTTTTAATCCTAAACGTGTTTAAGGTCTCATGGTCTTTATTATCTTATTGAATGTATCAGTTAATTCATGTGATTCAGGCATTTCTGATAAATGTTAAAAAGCTGTTTAGGTGTCACTTATTGTCATTCCAGCTTTAACTGTTTGTTGCCTATAGGTTCAAAGGATCAACAAAGTGTCCATCAATTTTTTGACATTGATGAATGCACTCATATAAGTGTGCGTTTGTGCAGGTCCCTTCTGGATTTGTGTCACACTGGTGTTTTCTGTGGTGATTAGTGGGAACCTGTCCACCTTCCTTGCTGAGCAGAAAAACCCCACCTTCCACTACAGACCACAGTTCCACAGAGGTTAGTGCTGCACACGGTCTCAGTTTGACTCTGTGTCACTGTAGCACACTGGATCTGCATAGCTCTGTCTTGTTTCTCTGCCTTTAGTGACAATTGCTGCAGTAGTGATCTTTATGTATGCCTGGCTGGTGCCGATCGGGCTGTGGGGTTTTTTGACCTGGAGGCAAGGGGCCGAGAGGCAGATTGGAGGCTATTCTTTCCTGGAGACTGTGTGTGTTTACGGCTACTCGCTCTTTATCTATATCCCCACCTCTGTGAGTACATCTGTGGTGTTTACAGGTTTAATAAGTTGTATAAATGATCTCACCCATGATACATGATATACATGTATAATATAGCTCACATTTTCGGAAACCTCTGATGTCATTCTCTATGTAACTTGCCGTAATGTTAAAACTCACCTGTGGTTCTTCATTTGAATGAGTGCAGAGGTCTGTTCTGCCCAATGTTTTGAGTATTTTTGAAGAACAACATGTTCTGTCTGAATAATTCATTTAAGGTTTTGATTGGCAGCTGTGGCCCAGGCCACTGCCAAAAGGAAAGGTCAAACTTTGGTAAATTTCAACAAAAACCAAAGCAGAAACAATAATTAGCTGAATAAAAGTTCACCCTGTCACCTTCAGGTTTTGTGGATAATACCATATGACTGGCTGCACTGGACGCTGATCCTAATTGCCATGGTGATCTCAGGCTCAGTCCTGGTCCTCACCTTCTGGCCCGTTGTCCGTGATGACACCAAGGTGACGGCGGTGGCTACAGTAGTGACCATAGTGGTTTTGCACACACTGCTGGCAGTTGGCTGTAAGGTCGGTGAGCTGCGTGGATCTCAGATGTATGGAAGGACACCTTTACATTGAACCAGATACTCAATCTCCTCCCTTTTCTTCTAGCTCTACTTCTTTCACGCAGAAACATCCCCACCAACAGCTCTTCCTACTACCTCAACTCTCCACAATCACACAACGCTGGCCTTCAAAACCGACTGACCAACACCGAGGAGCAGCAGGGAAATGAAGACCGTCTTTTTTGACAGATCGAAAACGACTAGACTGGAGGAGACGGTGTTGATTATCACCACGGTGTGATTCACTTAATGCTTCATGGATAAAGTGCTGGGACGGTTGTGTGTATGTGCGTGTGTGTGTTTCGTTTGTCTAACTTATCCTGGGGTGGTTCATCTGTATTTCTACTGTGACTGATGTTTCATGATGTGGTGGATTGAGCAGTCCTTCTTTAACACTGTGACTTCCACTCATTTCATGATGTCGTAAAGGACGCAGGAAGACACTACAAAAGCTAATACATAAAACAATGTCACTCCTACTAATTTATCCTTATGACACATCACATGGACAACAACCAGATTTTTCAAGTTTAAAATGATTAGGTTAATGAGAATGCCCTAAATGTCTCATTTCTCATATAAATACACTTTGTGGCTTGTGGTCAACCCTGTGGGCTCATAGATGGAATTACGTGTGGCTCTGCACAAGAGTTTAAACATTGTTCAACAGCTGTTTTACAAAGCTCCGAATGTTATAATTGATATTATTAGATGACAATGATTGATTTGTTGGTGTGTACATCACTTTAATTTTAGAAGCAGGGGTATGCCCCCCTCCCTGCATCCGCTCTACACGTACAGATACATAGAAAAGGGACAATAATGGGGTATTTGTGTATTAAACATGTAGTGATACTGCCCTTAAGACACTGTTAGATGCTCTCAAGTCAAGCAATCTCTGAACTGTAAAGCTGCGGACTGGTCAAAAGATGATTGTAAAATAAAATAGAGTTTATGTGGTCCTGCCGGAAGAATATACATGTTTAGGTTGGCTCTAACTTATTAGTTATTCTATCACAAACTGAAACTCCAGCTGCTGCTTCTCTGCCACGTGGAAATGTAGTTTACCGTTTTCACTCACAACACTGACTCCCTGAATTTGCTTCAGTCGGATGTGCAGAAAAGAGTTTATTGAACCTGCAAAGGGACTCCAGCACATCACCGCCACTCTTCAGCCTTCAGTCACAGAATGACCTCAGCTGCTTTACTTGCATAGACAGTTCAGTGTAAAATGAAGAAAGGGTTGATGGATGTAGAGCTATTTATTTCCTACTGTGAACCCAGGTAGGGTTGTATTAATAAACGGATTCTCTACTCCAGATTGTTTGGATCTTATTACTGTTCCAATCTTTGATCACTCACAGCTGAAAAGGATTACAAGGTTTGCAGTTGAGCGATGTGAATCACCTTAAGCAACTTCAAAGATTGACTTGAACTAGGTCCCTTATGTGACAGGAAGACTAGAGACATGGCTTTGGTTCAGACGTGATGTCTAACACAGATTTTCAGACATTTGTCTAGATTTGTTTTTTTCTCAACATACTTCATTCTGACCTGGTTTCAGGATGAATTTGACCTACTTTGACTTTGTGTCAGTGAAATGATTTGAGAAGATGCTTGACTGCTTTAAAGCTCAACTTCGACTTCTTTCAATTTAAGATTTTTGTTTTGTAAATATTCAGAATTAAATTGAGATAATCCATCATCGTGATATACACTATTCCCATTCCAGGTACATTGTAACAGCAAACCCTGCTGAAACCTTATACCAAAAATGTAACCTGACATGCATCTCCTGAGAAATGTAACTACATCTCGTCATCAGTGCACATCTGCAGTGGATCATCGGACTCCATCTCACCCTACCCCTAGCCTCCCTCTCTTCTGTCACACCAGCCCTCCTCATGTCCTCCTCTACATCCATGAACCTTTCTGCAATCTTCCCTTTTCTCTCATGTACTCATTTCTAATCTTGTCCCAATGAAAATCCTACCAACTTCACCTTTGCCTGCAGTCTTTATGTCAGTGTCACCATCTTCAAACCATCATAGCAGGTCTCTCAACAGTCTTGTAAACCTGTCTCCATACATTCTGCAATCTCTTCTTCGCCTGTCTCGTGCACTGTTCGTTGCTTTGGGTGGTTGACCCCAGGTATTTAAAGTCATCCACCTTAATCAGTCTACTCCTCTTCATTCCAGAGCATGCTTCCACCTCTCCAGGTTCTCTTCCGTCCGCCTTCTGTTCTCACTACAGATCACTATGTCTGCAAACATCAATCCATGCAGACTCTTGTTGGCCTAATCCGTCAACTTGTCTGTCATTATTGGAAATAAGAAGGGACACATCTTTTTCGTATGTACTCCATTTTCAGAATCTCAAAAGTAACAGGACAAAATAACAATTTGAATCACAAGGATTGTTTTTGAGCCTGATGCTAATATTTAGAATAACAAATCCCATGTATTTTTACTCTTTCCCCTTGTCATCCAGAGCTACGTGAGAGGAGGTTTTTGCTGACTCCATCAGCCTCGTGATCATCTTAACGCCTACTACATCTGAGTCAGAAAGCAGCCTTCCCACATTCAGATAAAGAATAAATAACACTGCAGGACTGCAGTGGAGAGACGGGACCAGATTAAACTTGCTGCCCTGGCACTACCCAGACTATGGATCTCTCACACACACACGATAAACTGTACTTTATTTACTTAAAACAGGCTTTCCTGGAACAGAGCACAATAATAATATTAGAAATAATAGGCCCTGCTTACACCGAGTGAACCACAGGAGTCTGTATGTTAAGCAGAATATTAGTAACGCATACAGACTATGAATTTAAAGATACAACTGAAGATTTTACGCTCGTGCATTCACAACTATTAAAACCAGCTCCATTAAGAAAAACAAGGTAGATAAGAGAGCGTGACCAGTATGTGTACACTGTTCTTCATCAAGTAAACATTAAATGCATTACAGAAGAGTTTTCTTTTTGTTTTTTGTCTCTGTCCATTTTCTCAATTCTTTCTCATCTTCTCCCATATGGAAAAGATATTTATAAATCTTATCAAGTTTGTATCTGTCTTGTGTGAAACTTGTATGAAAAGCATACAAGAGTGAAAACAGACATAAGAAACCTTGAAAAATTATATAAATGAAACTTGTATGTTTTGGATACTTCCTAATACAATATATGAATAATGAGAAAGTGGCCACTTTCATGAGTAAATCATATAAACCTTACATGATTCGCTATATGAAGCAAGCCAAAGCCGATGCAAGTTTTTCCTATTTCTTTTCCATTTGAGCTTATCAACAAAAAAAATGTATGATCGCAACTTTAGCTCATATTTCAAACAATATTTCTTGTGCTGGTAAATTTAGGGTCATCACAGCAGATCATCTGCTTCAAGCTGATTCTATCCTTTGCATCCTCCAAGGTCACACCAACCCTCTGTGTGCTCTTCTTCATTACATCCATGAATCTTCTGTGGTCTTCCTCCTCTCTGACAGTTGTGTCTCGTCTCTCTAACTTTTGTCTCCAAGGTGGAAAAACTGATGAGTCCCTCTGATATGTTAATTTCTAATCCTGTCCATTCTGGTCACTCCCCAATAAAAACCTTAACATCGTCAACTATGCTACCTCCAGCTCAGCCTAATTTTTAAGCCATATTTCGCACCAGGCTTCACTACCATCTTGCAAACCTTCCCTTTCACTCTTGCCATAAACCTCAGCTCAGAGGCAATCCCACCCTAACGTTCAACCCTCCATCATGTCCCTAAACAGGATCACTTCTGGCTCAGAGAAACCATCATGATGGTGGCCTTAAGGCTTTAACATGGGGAGTGCCAAAATGAATGGGTGATCACTTGGTGACCACATCCATCTTTTATTTACAGCGTGTCTGGACTGGGTGAATGTCCCTCTCCCTCCTCTGTCCAACCAGAAATGTGAATGCAGACTCACTTAAGCCTGCATAAGCCAGCTTAACTAAGAGCTATAGTTGGGTGAATGAAAGCGAAATTGTTTTGTTTTTTAAATCAATAAATAAACTTCTAGACCTCTTGAAAGTACAGAAACAAACAAGGAAACTAGTTTCACAGAAGAAAGACCTGACAGCTAAAACATGTTTCCTATTCCACTAACATCCCTTCCCCCTCAGGTAACCTGCACCCTGAGGGGGAAGTGCTCTGTTAGAACAAGGTACTATGCGATCTTTAAGACAAGACAAGGCCTGATTGGTCAAGATTTCGTATGTGAGGAGAAGGTTTTTCAACTGGATTCTTGATTTAACAGTTAGCCAAATAACACACTGAAGGAAAACTCCTAAAATTGGCTTCATGGATAAAGAAAGTTGGGTATCATCCGTCTAGTAATGAAAGTGTTTGAAGTTTTCTTTCTAACAGGATCATCAAAGGGAAGCACGTGTAATTTTACAAGCAACAGTCCAGAGAGCGTAACTCCATGGAACGTTTTGTGCAACTCCCATTTACATCTATAAACTGTAATCTTTTTGACAGATATGATTCAGTTTCTACTAATCTCTGTTTAAATGTGAGATGCCCTAACTTTACAGAAGGCTTTGGGGGTTTTTTTGTTTGTTTTTTTTAAAAAATAGCATTTGGGGAAAAAAAAAAAAACACCCAACCTTTTTTCCAGACCAGAGAAAGATCTAAATCAGGGGTGTCAAACTCCAGGCCTCGAGTCCTGCACAGTTTTAGATCTCACCCTATGTCAACGCACCTGATTCAAATGATAAGTTCATTACCAGGCTTCTGGAGAACTTCAAGACATGTTGGGGAGGTCATTCAGCCATTTAAATCAGCCGTGTTAGATCAAGGACACATCTAAAACCTGCAGGACACCGGCCCTCAAGGCCTGGAGTTCGACAACTGTGCTCTAAATGGAGTGCAATCCCAGTTCCACATACAATTTTATAAATTTAAACGCTTTATGATCTCAGTAAGTACTGCTCTCATCTTTAATTACATCTAGCTACCCAATTGAATTTGGAGTAGCTGGTATTTTTATTATGGCTATTGGAACAGCATGGTACCAGTGAGTCTAGGAGAAACCACCCAAACCGTTGTCCTTAACACTTACCTCAAGTACAAACACCTCAGTGTGGATTTCCTCAATACTGTACCTCTCAAACTCTCTTCATTTTCCCACAGCTCGGCTGAAAACACTTACATATAAACACATGCATGTTCAGAACACTGCTGGAGATTAGAAACATTTGTGAAACCCAAGTTTTTAATCTTGTTTTTAGACCCTTGTTTGGTTTGTAGGCACCACTTGCCCTGAAGGCCTCCCACGAGGTCTGTGTATTCAATACCTGCTGTATTCATCCCAAAAAACAAAGACAATTCTATTTCTATTTAAATAAAAAACCCTTAGGGGTTTTATGAGCACCCCCAAGGTTTATGAATAAATATCAGCAATCTGACATTACAGTTATTTTCAGCTGTACGCAGCACTGATGACTAATTAGCAACTGCTAGCATACTAGCACCAGGATGGTTGTGACAGAAAGATTTCCTGTGGTGTCCCAGGAGTTCATGGGCCGAGTCACTTATTTGGGGTCAGTGAATAAAAACAGTCTGTTTTGTAAATCTTGGCCACAACATGTTTTTAAATGGAGGATTTCCTGTGGCATTAAACTACAAGCTCATTGGCTAATGACTCAATCAAGCGATGCACCTTCACAGTTAGACCCGCCCTTCTTCACGTATGATTTTGTACACACTCGACTGCACAGGTGGAAATATCGAGGCCTTTATGACATGACAGCTATGTTTTTAACACCCACAGACAATATAAATGTTTAAAATAGCTTAACCAATAAGAGTCCCCCCATTATTTCTTTTGTAAATAATACTCATCATCATGGATAAACTGCATTTTCTTTGCCAATTATCATCAATTAGGACCAATAATATTCAGCTTTCGCCCGACCACTTTCAGACCACAGTATCAGCAGATATCATTGGAAGTACCTCGAAGTGTTCTTCAGCATTACCTCCTGACCCCTTTTCAAATTAAGTAGCAGTGACATTGCCCATTTTTAAACAGGGAAATTATGAAGACAGAGCCATATCAGCAATCTTATGGTTGTTCCTGAAAGCAAGCCAGAATATACTATTCTTAAGTCATGATTCTATGATCAGTTACTTTTTATATTCTATTCTGTTACCAATTTGCCTTGGATATTAGTCGTCTCCATGCGTTGCTCCATAATAGATGCCTCATGGCGTCATTTAAAGGTTTAAAGGGTGCCTACTGGGACATCAGTGACTAATGTACCCATAAAGCAGGAATCACTTAGCAGTCTTAAGCACAGTGGCTTCTTTTAACTGTGTCTGGAGCAGACGAGTCAATGTCAGACAGTGAGAAAGGTGTTATTACTAGTTGGTGAACACACAAATGAGAGAACATGACAGTGAGTCTTCCTCATACACTTCCATGGTCAAAGTGGATGCCACTATGACTACACAGAGCAATGAATCCATGACAGAAGAGACACGATGGCTATAGAGCAGCTACAACATGGTAAACATCTGTTGTAGCCACAGTCTATTTAACAAATTAAAGTACTACAACACCTGACTCCAGGATGGTTTTGAAACATTTCCACAACATTTAATTTGCGCTTTTTTCCTTATTTGCTTTTTTTGTGAAATAAAGAAAAAAAAATATCAAGAAAACAAAAAAACTTATTCCTACAAACAGACATTTTCCCCCCCTCAGCACTCCTACTAACTCAAATTCCAATAGTTGTGACACTGGAAGCAATGCATAAATGTGTCAGTCTTTCTTTCCTTGACTGATAAAAAGGGGGTGTGGGCAGGGGTGTGTGTGTTGGGGCAATGATATGTTGGAGGTCATACACATTGAACAGACGAGGAGAGAGGCGTACCGGCCCCATCTCCCTCGCCTTGTCATTGAAGTCTACTTGTGACAGTCTCACAGTCTCAAAGGGAGGTTGGGAGGAGCGTCAGGCAAAGGAAACAAAGATGTAAACTAGGACGTTGCCGGTCCGGCACAGCTTTTCTTTTCCCGCTAGCCAGCTGGCTGCATCCTGGGTCATTGGTCTTTACTGGTTCATTCTCCAAATCTTCCTCCAACTGCACCGAAGCAATCTGGCTCAACAAATGCCTGACTGGCAAGAAGCTGCTGCAATTTATTCTGATTTAAAAAAAAAACCTTCTGGGTGCAGAAAACATGAGCAGCAGCAGAAAGTGCATTTCATATTTTAGGCTGACAGGGCTGAAATGTTCTAGCTTCTCTCTGACTGTGCGATCCGTCACCTTCCATGTTGGGTACAAGAAACAATCAAATCTTCCACGAGTCCCTAAACAGACATGGCAAGCAGCTAGCAGCTATTTGGCAACCACAGACCAACAAAAGCCAAAATTTGGTGGCAGCCAAAAATAACTCTGTGCTGTAAAGTGGCCGACAATAAGTTCAACTATCCACAACTCTGAAGCAAGCCAAGAATAAAGCTGACTACTATGACAGGGCCGTAATTACAGATCGATGTGGATGAGTGAACTGCTGTAAGTTTATCATCTCCTGACCATCTATTACTGCTACCACCACTGCAAGTGTCGTACAGTTCACGCACTGATCAGAAACCCTTTCATATCGAGCTGGAGCCGTTTACAGTGGTGACAAACATGTTCACCTGGAATATGAAGAACCCCACAGGATCAAACAGGTCATCAGCTCAAATACAGATTTGCCTTAAAACTCTGATTTAAAAACATGAATTTCAATGTGTGAACTTCATGCTAAATTCAATTGTATAACACGAAATAAAGACTGGACCAAAAAAAAAATCTTCCTGCAACTCCTCTAATGGTGTCTTGTTGAATTTTTGTATTCACTTTGGACGGTGGCAATGCCACAATGAAGACAGAGCTGGAAATGTCCTGTGCAGACACAGCATCCTACTGCTGCTCGTCAAAGCATCCGATTCCTCAAGTTTTATTTTCCTCAAGATATTAAATCCATCTAAGACACCTACTGTTTTTAGAAGGTGTGAGTCGGTAATCTGAACAGTTCTACTGCTTCTTAATATGAAAAACAGGAAGTAGAATAAAGTGGTATTATGCAAAGATGAGGTAAGTTAGCATCCCAACTTATCCCATCTGCAACACCAATATTTCAGCTACTCATTCTTTCGTGGGTAAGTAGGACTCTAACCCTAACAGCACGCGCAGCCACACTGAATGGCACACAGGAGCATTTACTGAAAAGCCCCAAACATTCAGTCGCTCTTTTCCATTAACCCGAGGGCATCTTCAAGTTTCCTGTTCAGATATTAACCACAGCGAGTCATCTTATAAGGCCTAGTAACATTTACGCATCACTTATATCATCACACAAGTCTCAGTGTAGTCACAGTTACTGATAGAAACACACACGGTTACAACTCTGAACGTCCTAAACAGCAGCGCGCACACAAAAAGGAGACTCGCTTCTGACTGACAACAGCAGAGAGACCCAAACATTTAGAAATGGGGTCAAATTCCACCAGAATTAGTGCTGGCTCCACATGCGGGCAACGCTGTGTACATATTGTGGATTTGTCTGAATAAGACGCTGAACAACATTAACGGAAAGGTAACCTGTCTGAATTGGAGAATGCCATCATTTTAAAAGACTGGTGATGTCAACAAACAGCAACTTATAGCAGACACTGAGACGCTCCGTTATCATGACTCAGCATGGAAGGTGATAGAGCAACACCAATGCTTCCAAGCAGAACTCTGAGGGTCAGCCTGTCCAAGCCACTAAAAAACAAAACAACAAAACACAAAAAAATATTTCTACTCCTCTGGGTGCCAAGACTTGTAGATGGCTTCAGTTTGTGATCCATCCTCCTCCGCCTAAACCCAAACTGCATGAGTAGGAGTAAGCAAGATGCCGTTTGTTTAATGATTTGAGGGGGCTGTTTCATTCGGCACAGCTCAGTCTCTGGGGAAGTGTGGAGGGAACATGGCTGGATCCAGTATGAAAATCTAAGGTGGCACCTGTAGAGACGCAGTGATGATGATCATGATAACAGTGTCCTACTGCACAAGTGAAAAGCTTCAGCATCACTGGTGAGGAAGTGTGGAGAACCACGGGAGCGGACCGATGTTGGTATCTGACAACAAGCGGATTCTTGAGGAAAGACAAACACTCGCAAGGTCATGACATCTAAATAATGAGCTATAAAGAGAAAATAAGGGAGGTGGAGGGATTGAAATACATATCGAAGGAGGGTGGAAACCCAGGGAGGTCAGATGATAAACTGCTGTGCATCTCAGATGATACAGTCCCAGTGAGGGAGGGGGAAAAGGAAGGCTTCGGCTTTCGGAAAGACAAGAGTCTGGACGGAAACGAGAGTTTTCAACGGTTCATCTAGCGATGATTCAACAGAGCAGAAAGAGGGTGTCGAACAAAAAGGAATCTCCAGCACAGAGCTGGTTTTGGTATACTGGTTTTGGCTGCAGTTGGTGATCAATCTGGGTTGGGGAGGGGAAGGGGGATTCTTCTCATGCGGGGGCATAGGAGGTCTTTGCGAGGTCTTCGTCTTAACTGCCATAATGCATGGTGTTGCTAGGGATGACCATAGGTGAGGCCATGGAGATGGCAGCGCCCCCCATGGTGAACTGGTTGGTGACAGGATAGTAAGTACCGCTGCTACTGGGGCCAGACTGACCCGTAGTGGCTCCTAAATTGGAAACAAAGCATAACAGTCAACGTTCACACTGAGAAGACTTGGACAGTAAACTTGTGTTTGTGGACCAGTGGGCTTACCCTGGACAATTCCTGTGCTCATGATTGAGCCCATCCTGGAGTGGGTATGATTTACAATCCCTGTGTTCACTGTGACCAATCAGAGATGAAAGCACTGTTAAAACCAATTAGCATCGGGAGTGACAAACCATTTCACCAGAGCAATAAACGCATGCCACATCAGCTGCTTTACAAAAATCTGCAGTAATTTGGGTCCCAACACAGACTATAAGCTGTATTCTGATGTAAACATCAGAAATATCACTAAAATCAAAAGCTAAACTATAACTGAGTACTTTCAAACGTTTTCAAACTAAAAGCCCTTTGATGTTGCTCAGAGGAGCCGAAACAACAGAGTGGGGTTAAAAAAAGAAATTTAAAAAACAGCATTAAAAGAGTTAAGTGTGATTTGATGAGCTGGAATGTCAGTGTTTTGAGGACTAAAGATGCACTCCAGTAACAGTAAAATGATGATTTTCAGATGAGATTCATACCCAGGGGGATGAGGTTGTTGTGAGACACTGACGGGCCGCTGCCGATGACTGTGCTGAGGTCATAAGCTGCGGGCATCCCTGAAGAAAGAGGCAGCAAAGAAACCCAAAAAACAGCATTTACTATAAACCGTCAAAAAAAACAAAACAAAAAAAACACTCTTTGGGGTTGGTTCCTGAACACATCCAGAGTGGAAGTGATCTTAAAATGTGATGCCGGAGTTGGTAAGCAGTTAGTGATGCACCATGGCAGGAAGTCCTTCTACTGCAGGGCCGCACTGTACATTTGGAAGTTTAAGGTTTCAGACAGGATGTTGTTGCTGTTCATTCCTCATAAATATTTTAGAACAAACTGTTTCAAACTAACATTCAACCTTTAAAAACAAACAAACAGTCTATTAGCATATGTTGCTAGTTTAGCTGTAACCTAGCATTTCCTCTTGTATCTGCACAGTTACAGCTGGAAAAGCTGGTGCTGACTACAAGGCGTAACTCTGGACTTGAATCTAGCTCCAGGGCAAAGTGAGTCACACCTGGCTATGTCCATCATTATATACAGTCTTCTTCCCAGGTTCTCAGAAACTTGAGCTAATAAAGCTATAGAATAGATGTGCATGAAATTTCAGGCATGTGTACTATAATAAATTCATGCAGACTGGTTTTTACACTGGCTCATGTTTGAACTGATTTAGTCTTTCCTGTTTCTACATTGGAGTTTTGCTACTAAAGCGGACGTTTGTGGAACCGCTTCACTTACTTCCAAGAAGCCCAGAGAAGAGGACAAATCTGAAGAACCGCTGCAGCTACACTACTATACAGAACAACTTCATCGCTTGACCATCGTGTTTCAGCTGCTGGTTTTCATCGCTGTCATCATGATTAGTGAGCACGATCCAATGCATTTAATTCTCAGTCCTGCTTTGTTCTAACAGGTAACTATATTTGTTGTTCTTTGGTCTCTGTGTGGCAGCACGGTGGTCTTTCTGTTTGCAGTTTGTTCTCCCCGTGTTCGCGTGGTTTCTCTCTGGCTTCCTCCCACAGTCCAAAGATATGCAGTTAATGGGGTTAGGTTAATTGGCCTAAATTGCCCAGGTGTGCCTGTGAGTGCGAGTGATTGTCTGTCTCTCTGTATTAGCCCTGCGACAGACTACCTGTCCAGGGTGTACTCTGCCTCTGCTCTAAGACAGCTGGGATATGGAGAAAGGACATACCACGCCATGTCTGAAGTATTTACTTAATCTAGCAGTGTCTGAGTGTGTTCACCTGATACAGCCATCCCCTGACTCATGTTGTAGGCTGCCCCTGTGTTCCACATGTTCTCAGACGGGGAGGTGTAGTGTGAGCCAGGAGGGGGGTTGGGGGTAGTGCCTGTGTACCTGCACATAGATAAAAATAGATATAAGAAGTTAGAGAAGACTGTTCACCGACACCAGACACTGTGTCAATAGTGCAAAGCAGATTGGTTGTGTTTGCTGTGGTCAGGATAAACTCACCTGAAAAAGGGGTTCTTCAAGTCCAGGAGGTTGCTGGACTTTGATCCTGTCTGGTCCACCTGGGCAACAATACTGATGTCGTAGCTTTGTCTGTTAAGAAATAAATATTGAGACTAATTATCATCAGAATAACATGATTAGCATGCAAGCAAGGTTCCTGGAGTGGCCACTTAAGGCACGCTCCCATGTTGATGCCCAACTTCAGCTAGGAAATGAACTGGGGCCCGTTCTTCGTACGTCGCTCACTACATCCAAGATCAAATGAAACATCCAAGACCAAACCATCGCGCTAACCGTGAGC
>NW_005187594.1:365037-372276 GCF_000239375.1 Pundamilia nyererei
CTGAGCAGTTTTACGCTTACGGATCTGTTGCCATGGCAGCAAGTCCCGGATGAGCTTCGGGGAACCGAACGATCCAGGATCACGCGAAATCATCAACAATCAAATCCAGCTAACTTACTTAGCGAGGTACGAAGAACGGGCCCCAGGTTTCCAAAACACGACAACAGGGTTTGCTGTGACGTCAACGCTTATGCTACAGATTTGGGTGAATGAAACTGTAGTTTTCTTGCATTAATTCTAACATACCTCTTGTTGGCCACCAGCAGCGCAGTGCCGGACAAAGTGTCCCCAGCCTTGGTGAAAAGAGGAGACTGCAGGAGACAGCGCACCTGGTACCAGTGAGTGAGAGGCTCTGTGGGTGCTGTGGATAGCCACACTGTCATCCTACAGGAACACAAATAGATTGATGTTTAAGGACAAATCTGGCGCACGTCAAAACTTCTTTAGCTTCAACACACTCACGCAGACTTCCTGACTTACACTGATCCAATAAAAGCCACGTCAAACCAGAAAGCCAGGCCGTGCACCAGGCCCGAATGCATCATGTGGAACTTAAAGGGAATCTCTATCCTGAAAGCAAAACCATTTATCATTTATTAGTAGACACTCCTAAAGTAATCACAGACACACATTAAACTGGACACACACCTGTAAAGATCCTCTTCTTTGGCCTCCAGGAAGTTGACTGTGTATTTGACTGACTTGGCCATCAGAATACGGATATCAAACGTGTCCTGTGGGGGGAAATAAATCTGCTGTCACACAACTCTGATTTCTACAAAACACTGCGCCCACAAAAAGCCAATTAAGAAGTCGATATTACCGTCAGATCGCTTTGCTCGTTTGTTCAATTCTGATCTTAAAATCCTGCACATGCATGCATGCATTACTTACCACAATTGGCTGGCGGAAATACTCGTCCACTGCTGCCCCCCGCAGGGCAGAGAGGTCTACACCGTGGAAGGAGGGCTGGTACCTGAGGGGACAGGAAGAAGTGTAGATTCCCACTTTTAGATTGCTTGATTCCTGCCTCAGCAATAAAAATGGCTCACCAACACACTTGACCCTGCAGGAGTCTTAGTGTATTTTAAAATGAAGCTGAATTCTGAGTCATAAAAAGCACACGCACCAATGCACATGCCAATGAATGTAATAAGTAAACAAGAGCAATAAAAATCAAATCATTAGCTCATTTTGGGCAGCGAGTACTCCTGCAAGCCCAACATGACATCATCATTTAAAAAAACAAAATCAACAACAAAAACCAAGTACATTTTGTATTTAGGGACACACCTCTCCAAGGATCTACTGCTTCTTAAACAGCCGAAACCGGTTTGACGTCAACTCGACAACATTAGCATCGACTCTGATTGCGTCCTACACTCACTCGTGCCTACTGTTATCACGCTAGTTTGCATGACTCATACCTCTGAGTGCGATAAACACCTTTGCACGCTGCTGAAGCACCAACTCCCTCGCTGATGCAAACGGTCAAACTAGCCCCGAAAAGATGATTTCGAACGTAATGACCAACATTTTGAACAATACTCCGCTCCCCTAACAGAAACAAATGAATCGTTAAACTGCCAGCAGAGAAGAAAGAAGAAAACTGCCTTTACTTGGAGCTCAGATGCATGAAGGAGTTTCTCAATTTGATATGGCATTAAAAACACATTCATGCATAGAAAAGCTTTCTAACCAAATGAATCCGATGAAGAAAACAATGACGCTGACCCAGAGAACCTCCTTCGTTCCCTCCCTCGTTCTGTTCTTACCAGAAGTTGGCTTTGGTGAACTGCTCCATGTACAGCTGCTCATCTGTGAAGGGGGCCAGGTGGACATCTCCAATAGTGGGGAACATTTTACCTGAAACACCCGCACCGATGAAGACAGTAAGCAAAACTCGTGTTCACGTATCTTCCACCACAGTGCAAGATTCTTCTAAACTGACATCAAATGATTTGGAACACCAAAGCCTGTGGATATCTGACCACATGCAGAACTCGCCAGAAGCAGCTACTGTCACTAATCTGTGGCTGCCTGCAGTCTCAGCCTCCATTCTAACATTTCAAGTACATCTCTTGTTCTTCCAAGACTCACCATTAGGTTTGAGGAACTTCTTAGCATGCAGGTAGCTCTCCAGCATGCGCTCATTGAACAGCATGTAACCCATGGGCTCTGAAATGATGATGTCAACTTGCTCCGGCAGCGTCACCTCCTCTACTTTGCCCGGAATGACGGCCACACGCTCCCCCAGACGGTTGCTGTTCACCAGCACCTGCAGCACAACACAACAAACACATCATCATTCAAAAAGCTGGATTTAGCTTGTCTGATCTAAAGTTAATGTGGACTGTCCAGACAGCCAGAGCTCATAGCTGTTACATTTTCAGCAACAGCGAGATTCCCACAGCTCAAACACGTCACCTGAATTTAAAACATTTAGTATAGTGTTTAGAATGGATCGTAAACAGTGAGAGGCTGTGCATCCAGTGAAAGCATAATCAGAGGTAGGTCACTGATCTCAGCATGAATCTGTGTGTGTACCTCGGCGTGCTGTGCCATGGTGCTGGCCTCTACAGCGTACACCTTCCTAGCTCCAGCTTGAGCTGCAAAGAAAGAGAGGATTCCCGAGCCACAACCCACATCCAGCACCACCTGGAGAAAAGAGGACAGACAGCACACAGTCACAGCTGCAGGACAACACTTTAGTCTGTACTTAATGTAAACCAGCTGTTTTCAAACATCGGTCAGCCTTATCAAATAGCACATATTCAGCTCGCTACCTTGTCCTTAAAGTCAGTGTGGTTCTGGAGAATAGCCCGCTGGTAAGTCCCTGTCCGAACATAGTCCTGCATCATGTTCTGTTGCTGGGAGAGGTAGCCATAAAACTGCAGAAACACAAACACAAGCACGCTCATGAGTTTGGACTTTTGGCACTTTGACTTGAGCTCAATTTGCAGTTTTAAAAAAAGAGAAACAAAGTTAATCTTCTTTAAGTTTCTTAAAAAAAAGATAAGTAAATAAAAGGACCAGCTCAGACATAAAGCACCCAAGTTTGTGCTGGGATCTGTAAACAACCAAACCAAGCGGCTTCTCAACAGATGGATGCTTGCAGGTAGAAGTGCTACAGAGCCCTTTTAACTCCTCCTGGAGCTGACTTGCAGCTACTTTTAAACACAAAGTAGTTCAGATGGTGCCCAAAAAAACAGAAGCAGGCTTCATTCTGACTGAATATTCCTGTAATGAGCAGTCTATAAATACTCAGCCAAGAACAAAGTAAGCGTCATTACTGCAGTGTGTTTAAAAGGAAATGTGGATTCAAATTAGTCAGGAGATAATTCAAGAGTCCCAAAATTATGTGAGAGTGTGTGACAGTCACCTGGAAATACTGTACAGCAGAGGACTCCTCTGTTCTTTCACTGAAGACAGATTGCTCTCCAAGATGCCCACGACAGTTCTTCAGCACATTATAAAAAGACTGAAAGTCTGAAGCGAAGCACAAACACACCGTAAGTTGGTTTTGTTGAGCTACACTGCAGTTTAATCCTTTTTCTCTTCCTGTGCTGTCAGCTGTAAACGGTTTGGTTTTCTGTCCTCTCGTGCTGGGAAACAATATTAAATCATGTGCAACAACTGCAGCTTAGGTGTAACAAATACATGATTAAATAATTAAGTAATTCAATATCACAGTTTTAAGATTTAAGTTCGCATTTCACAAGCATAGATCATTTTTTTAAACTGCCATGTCCCACATACCTTGGTGTGTGTCTGCATTAATCATGAGTGGGTCTACCTCCTCAGTGCACACAGTATTAGCATTTTTAACACATATCATGGAAAATGCACCAATACTGATGCATCCAACAATCACAACATTTCCTTCTTTTTCTGCTTCATTTGTGCATTTAGACGACTTTTTGTTCAAGGTGAACACAGAAATCTCAATTAATCGCGCACCTTGAGGCAGCTGTTGTGATTTGGCGCTATATAAATAAAATTGAATTAAATCTCAATTTATTCCCAAATAAAATAAAATTAATAAATAAACAAAAACCACTTCATTTTTTCAGCATCTGTCAGCTTGATGGCAGTGGCTGCTATTTTTCCAATGTCATCAGATTTGTGGCAGTAGTGAGAAGGGGCATATGCACAGGCACACGTGAGCATGTGTGCGTCCAAACGGAGGTATAGAAATACATTAAATATAATCTTTGCCAACAGCACCCCGTTCATCTGAACATGTATCTGTCAGAGTATAGCCAATCACAAGCACAGATGAGTGTACTGCCTGTGGGAAAAATGTGAAGCTGTTAAATCCATAAAGCAGGTTGAAAGTAACAGCTGCTGACAACGCAGCCCTGTGTGAGTGTGTGCGTGTACATGCTTAGACAGCTTAGTGAGGACAGAAAATGGGCGTGCAGCTATATTAGTGGGGACCAACAGTCACTTATGGGGACAAACTGCCCTTCCCTGTGAGTTTGAAAACATTTTTGAGGCTCAAAATGTGGTTTTAGTATCAGGGTTACAGTTAGGTTATGGTTACGTTTAGGCTGAGGGTTAGGACTAGGCATTCATTTTCATGGTTGGGGTTAAAGTAAGCAGCTAGGGAAAGCATGATGTCAATGAGATGTCCTCACTGAGATATGAAAACATGTATGTGTGTGTGTCTATAGTAATATTGTAAAATGTTTTTAAGCGTTTGACTAAGACTGATAAAGACCTCCAATATCAACAAAGATTAGCCTGTTTGAAGCGTGGAAAGAAACCTGGCAAAAATACTGACTAATTAAGTTAACTTGATATGAATATCACAACGAATGAAATGTGGGACAATCGGATCTGATGAGTATTTCATTAAAAGGCATCTTTAGTTTTTATTCTTTCAGTTGCAGACTGGGGGGTGTTTAAGGGTTTGAGTAACAAATAAAAATAAAGAGAATTCAAACCAAGGCTTTGTCTACGTACACATCTGACATGAGGTCAGCAAGGACAGTATAGTTGTCCTGCTTTAGGATCATATATTAATGTTTACAGAAAAATATACTTGTTGTAAAACTGTTTGCAGAAAAAATAAATAAAACAGGGAATAAATTTGGGTGTAAGAATCTACACTTATGCTCATCAGAGAAACAGACACTCTCCTACACTCCCTGCAGAGGTCTGAGGAGCTTTCCAGGAATGGTGACACAATTTTCATTTAACAGATAAACAAACACTATTTTAACGAATAACACTCAAATGACTGCACTGCTCCTGAACACACTGTTGACTCAGTGCAAACTGTAAACAGTGTCCTGCAGGTGATAAAAGCAGGCTGTCATGAGATGAGTATTTGACTTTGTTGTTAACAAGCTGCACCACACCCCAGAAACAGCTCACCATCATCAGCTCCATAAAACTCCAGACACAAAAAACCCTTTCAGAGAGTTGACATATTCTTGGCTCCAAACTTGTATAAAATGCAACGTGTAACAGTCTTACTGTGGTGGGGTGAACGGTGCTTATATTGCACGTTTCTACTCTACTACAAGCTTCATTCACTTACTCACACTCACGCACTTTTTTTTCTATTACTAAGCATTGCAGTGGGGACACCTCAGGGTTCAGTATTGTGCCCGAGGACATTTTCACATGCCAACTGGAGCAGCCCGGGATCAACCTACCAACTTTCCAACTGGTAGACAACCCGCTGTACCTCCTGAGCCACAGCTGCCTGTGTGTTTACCTGTAGGTGAGGAGAACTGCAGCAGCACACTGTTACAGCCCAATGTGATGATGAATGACTGCTTCCCCACGCGACTGCACTCGGTCTCCCTGGAAACCGAACATTTGAACACGCTCGCCTCGTCTCCTAGAAAGAAAGGGAGAGAGAACAGAAAGAGTTTATACTCATCTTTACCAAAATATAAACAAGCAGCGAGGTGATGCTGCTTAAACTCTGCTGGTGGTTAAAAGCAGCGAGGGCTGAGATCACAGCATGTGAGTGCCAGAGTGCTGAAGGAGGGTAGCAGAAGAAAGCACAATGACCACAGCTGATATCCCAAATGTCTCATGTTATTAATGACCAGGAGGCCTGCACCACATATCATCTGGGATAATACCAATGTAGATTTTTACGCTGTATAAATAAGTCCGATATGATTGCTATAACAATGGCATATATTTATGTCCCCTACTGTGGCAATCACAGACACGTCTGAGAGCAAGAGACACATGTCAGTCTCTGACAGCTTAGGAAGGTTATGAAGGAGGAGATGCTAGTAGTTGGATACGTGCCACCTAAATGTAAACAATGACTCCACCAAGTGTCTATGACATTTGTATACACCACAGAAAAACAATCACAAGAATAAGACAATATGTAGCACAATATGCATCTCAGAGATGATTTCGGGGACACCAATTTGTCAACCTGTGCGCAGCTCATGTTCACAAATTTGAAATAAAGGATTGTTCATCAAAAACAGGTCCAAACTAACGGGGACAATAGTCATTGTGGTGTTTAGGACAAGATTTGCTCTCTTACACCATTTAATGAAATATTCAAGAACTGGACAGTGCTCATCCTCTCTATCGTATAAGAAGCCCGCTAAAGCAGGTTTCTGCCACAGCTGATGAAAAGTCAACAAAGAAATAAATAAATCTTAGCACGACTCCTGATGAGTATGTACTACATGCAGCAAAGTTAATATAGCATCTTCCACCCCATGCTGTGTCACTGCTATTGCACTATAATGCTGGTGTTGGCACCTTGTCTCAGTAGGTTCACACTTAAAATGATTGGAAGAGGAGGATAGAAGAGACCTGGACACAGTGCAGTCTTAGTTTCCTTAGTCCGGCTCAAACAGGCTGCAAGAAGATCTCTGCAAGAGCTGAAATTTACTGATTTGCGTATATTTGTATGTGTACACAAAACAACCAGAACACAAGTCGGAACTACCTTGTTGACATCATTGTTAAAATGCAACGTTTTACCTGTATCCAACTGCTGGGTCTAAACTCAGACCCCGCTGTATCCAGGACTTATTCCCGTGAAAGAAAAACAAGGCAACAGCGATCGATCGTTTCACTTGCAAGGGAGGCCTCGTTGATGTCTACCACGAAATGCCCCCAAATCCGGCCTCCTCTCGCTGCCTTTTATTGAGAAACAGTTCACACAAAACACATCACAGCAAAGCAACGCCCACATGGTTCTAAGACAAGGCATTGTATGTATATGTGTGAACTTCTGTAAGA
>NW_005187594.1:372378-386972 GCF_000239375.1 Pundamilia nyererei
GCTGACCAAAGGGTCATAAAAGCAGGAGCAACAGCACAAGAAACAAATCTTCCAGACAGGATGTATCTGCAATAAGACACTACAGCCCCCCACCCAGAACCTCGAGAATCTGGGAAGGGGGACAGTGGAATTCCTTTCATCAGAGTCGGCAAGCATAAAAAATGACAACATTTAACAATTCACTCTAACACCAACACTTTATTGACGATGTCTAAAGAGACTAGAAAAAAACAAAACTGAGACTAGCTCTCCTGGTTGCGTGTAGCCATCTGTGGGCTGATAAGGGAGGAAGTGTGAGCTTGAGCTGCCTTTGGTTTTGTTAACGTTATAGAGCTCTCAGGATGTGCTCCTAGATGCACAGGTTAAATTAACTGGTGCATCCTAAGAACACCCAATGATTTCTATTAAGAAATTCCTTCTGAGCTTTTGTTTCAGTTGTCAAAAAGTTGATTTTACTTACTCTTTACCACTGAGGTCAAAGTGGACGATAAAGGTGTTTCTAGAATATTGCTTTCTTGTTGCTGGGCTGGCATTCTGCCTCAGTCCATTCATAGTCTGTCTTTAGAGTTTATCAGGACTAAAAGTGTCTGATAAAGGTGTGAAGACTCCTGTAATGTGTTTACTGTTACAGAGGAAATACACGACCAAGACAAAAAGCTATTTTAAAAATCAGAACATACTCCATCAATATAGCAACATAATACGCTCATACTCTACTATAACTGACTAAAGTTCATTATGACCATTTTTCATTTCATTTATTTCATACTGCGAGCGCTTAGTCTTTTATTTTAGCCTCAGGGTACAGTCAGCCTGCACCCTCATGGGCCTCGAGTCAAAACATCAGACTGGAAGAGCCCAATACATTTCTTTCAGTTTCTCAGTCGCCTATCCTGTCAGGTAACTGAGCAGAACGAAAAGCAACTGCTTTGCTATGAAACAGTGGTTTAGTGCAATGGCACATTTTGCTCTTTGCAAGAATGAATGATTGCATGCTGACAACAGCAGAAAGGATACCAGGACACCGAAGCATAAACTTCTATTTTCTGAGGTTTCACAAATAGGCCATGTTATAAAAGTGAGGAGGAAGGAAAAAACTGTATAGGGAAGTTCCACAGAATCGTTTCTGTAAAAGTGCCCAATGCAAATATTCCTCCAGGGCCAAACAGCAGGCCCAGTGTGAACTCATAAAGCAGGCGGAGCTAATCCAGCATCTATTAAAGGATTGAGACCAACACTTCAGATTTAGAGACATGCATCTTCTGGGAGAAAAGCCAGCCAAGCATGTCGGTGAGTTCTCTTCTCAACCACTTAGACTACAAAACAAATGATAAGATACCTTTTTAAAAATGTGAGAAATTACCCGTCTCAGTACAAAGACAGATGATCCAGGCAGTCCACTGACCAACTGTAGGGGATCAATGGATCACACAGTTCCTATATTGTGAACAAAAGTGTCGATTCTGATCATTTTTGAAATGTCACACATTCAGTCACCTGAAATTGAGGTGACGCAGTGCACTTGTGATGTCATTAAGGCCTTTTTTTACGAGCTGGCTTCTGCTAGCCATGACCTACATCTTTACGATCCATGCAACTTCCCATTAAATGACAACATGAGACAGCAAAGCCCATTTTCTACTAGTACCTACTCAACTACTGTCATTTTCTAGTACCACCTAATGAGTTTGGGGTCACACAGCGACATGACTGAAATTCCTGTGAAATCATTTGCATGTAACACAAACAAAGCAACAATGGACCACACCAAGGCGATGGTACACCTGCTGCTCAGTCTATGGCTTTGTGTCAGACCACAGTGTTGGTTGTTGTCCAGCCGTTTCCCTAATTGCCAGGTTTCAAAAATGGCGGTTTGATTTTTGTGAAGGAGTCACTCTCATGATGCCATTGACTGGCCAGTCGGTTGACCCCGGCCGTGCAGATAGTTGAAAGACAAAAAAAAGCAACTGCTACCCAATGCAAAAGTCGAGCCATGTAGGTACTAGTAGGAACAGCAATTTCAATAAGGCGGCCTCTGTTACATAAACATATGAAGGAGCTCAAGTTCTATAACTTTCACACAGTCCTGCTAACATTTCTCCACTGTTACCTTCATCAATTCAGTGAAAGAAATGAGCCTTCTGTTCTGACAATATCTGGAACTCGCACAAAATGATTGTGTGCAGCTGTCGTCTGTGAGCAGAATTAACGTTGCTTAGTTTTCACTAAGCTGCTTCCTCTCTAGGTCTCCTCTTACTGCCTCACCCACAGTGAGCCTGCACCTGCTCAGCTGTGATGAGTGTGATGATTGTTTATGGGGCTTTACGTCATGGATACATGAATCTGACTGGACAGGAAATGACAATACACAATATGCACATCACTGCATGGTCAGCCAGTCAGACTGCACATCCAGTGTCTATATCTATCGATCTATATATTTTTTTTAATCTATATGGACTTTCAGACTAGCATGAAAGTTAAAGGTTTCTAATTATGACATTTTAAATATATCATTTGAGACAGCAGTCTAAAAAAGTGCAATATTCTTATGTATTTCAGTAAAGCATGAACACTGGACACAGACCTCCCCTCTAAAACATCCTACAGGGATTGTAAGGCTTACTACAGCACAAGAGACACTTCACTAACAAGTCCTCTGAAAAGTCTTTGCTTGTTCCCCTGTAATGGTGCATTCATGTGGTGCTAAAATTACAGGGAAAAATCTGCTTCACATCTCCAAAAACTGGCATGAATTCCTACTTAAGTCCAAAAAAGAAAAAAAACATCTTGGAAAGATTGTTGGAGTTTTGGTACAGGAGCTCCCGAGCTGTCACACACAAAGAGACGACAGATGTTTTATTAATGGTGCTAATGTGTGTATCAAATGACATTTTTCTAACAATTAAGTGGTTATATTTCATTAGGCTTTTTCCATTATTTACTAATATTTAATATTTCCACATAGTGACCTGAATTTGTTATACGAGTTTGTTTTTGTAACGCTTTCTAAGTCAAAGACAAATCAAGTGCTTTTTACATTTAAACTTAAATCACGTGAGCCCAGCAAAGAGGGCAGAAGACTTCACCATACAGGAAATCCAAGCATCGGAGGAGCACATGAGTGCAGGGTCTCCAGCAGAGACGAGCCTGCTGGAGAGGATTGGTAAAGCGCCTTTCTTTCCAACCAAACCCCCAGATGTCGTTCTTTCAAAGCTGGTAGACTTCAGACCTGGCCCATTAGTAATGTAAGTGACATCACTTGTGGAAATTTACTAGACTACACACAGCTCCGGAAAGGTCTGCGTTACCCACACAGCAATACTGCCCAACAATTTGAACCAGACTGTGTGTAAAATCAATGACATAAGTTATTTGCGGCAAACCTAGTTAGTTTGTATAACTTGTGTTCTCTGAAAATCATTTTTAGAAGAAAGCTCTACGGTCTGATATGATACACTGAAACCTGGGCGCACAGTTGTGCTTCTCTTGAACTTGAGCATGTGAAGCAGAAGGCGAGTCCAGCGCGGCCGTTTCTTTTCAGCGGGACATCCCATTCAACAGAAAAGCCGCGGAGGAGCGGAGCGGCTCTGCTGCTGCCTCCACACGGGAGGGAAGGAGGCGGCGGGACCCGGCTATTGTTCCAGCGAGAACAAAGATAAACGCATAAGTAATGAGGGCCCGGTTTCGTCTTGGCACCTTAAACATTACGAACTTATACCAGCACACAGAGTGCAAGTTTTACAAGGGAACGTGCTGATGGCTAAAATAAAGAGCAGCGATGACGGCGAGTCGTCCCAAGGATTACAACACATCGGAGCGGGTCAGGAGTGATGCCCTCTGCTCTGGGCTCCAAAACAATCGGGAAGGCTAGTCCACGAGCTAAACACTCGAACCCGTCCATCGGGTGTCTCTAGACAACACAAAGTCTATTCGTTTACATATTAATATATTGAACATATTTGTGAGACAAAATACACGTTGGTGAGATAGGAGGGGGAAAACAGGGAGAAAACACAAAAAGCAAATGTGCGGGACGTTGGCGCATCACCGCTGAGGCCAGGCTAGTGGCATTGTTTAACTAGCATTAAAGTACACATTACTTAGCTACCCTGCTTACTGATGCGCTTAAGCTACGTTGTATGTGTTACGTTATACGTTTCCCGTGGTCTTCAAAGCACTGAACTCGTGCGAATGGCGAGAGCTTACAGTTAGCAACATTAAAACACCTACGGGACGGTGATAAAACGGGGTTTTAAGAGCTTCCTCGTGACAAGCAGGAGGTGGCGACGTGGTCTCTCAAGATGCGTTAGCTTCTCGGCTACTAACGCTGGCAGTTTAGCCTGTAAGCATTAACGCTGCAATAGCATTAGCGGCGCGGCAGTTGAGTCAGGCCGACCATCTGCGGCAACTGCGGAAAAGGGTCAACTCACCATTGGAGAGATTGAGGAGGGCAGCATCTTGTGATGTCTTCACTTCTAACCGCAGCGGCTGCTGCTCTGAGTGCCGCTGTATATCTCCATTCGCGTCTCCAATGGAGAGAAGCCGCACGCCACGGAATACCGAGACCGCCATCTTCGCTCTGGAAGTAGAGACAGATCTGTGGCGCTCACATCCAACCAAGCACTGCTCTCTGCTGGAGGCACACTGGGCACCAACGCGATAAGCCTTTGCAACAGTGCCACCTGGCGGCTAGAAATGGGCATTGCGTAAACACCATCGCGCAATACGGCATGTGAAATCAAATTTTATCATGGAGATTAAAATATATCTATTATTGACGATTAAAAAAACAACAACCTAAAAACCAAACGAAAACTGTACTTCTGCCCGACACCCACAGCTGGCTATTTGTTTTTAGGGTCTCTTTATCGCCATGTTACACAAGAGCAAACACGGTATCTCACCCCCCCTAACCACCATCGTCACCACCTGCACCCCCTCTCACTCACACACAGACACACGCCGTAATAGTAAAAACAAAACCTTTGATCAGCACCATAGAGATTAACCACAGACAGTAACACATTTTTCTAGCTCAGGTTATAAACTTACCAGCTTCTTCAACTAGACTAGTACAAGCTCAACACAGATCCAGCCCTACTAATATAACATAAAGACGACTGTAATGTCTGTAAGCAGGCAACAGAGAGAAGCCCATTACCTGCAGGTGCTCTCCGACTGTATGGGGTCAGCGCACCACAAAACCACTGAGACTATCATTTCTAGTGGACCAGCTTCTAGATGTATTTGTGTGAGTGCATATTTTCAACATATAAGAGAAGATAAGATAGAACTTTGTTAATCCCTTGGGTGGATTCCTCTGGGAAATTCGGTAATATGAGTGGGCACAGTGTTTCATAATTAAATAACCCATCAGAACTTTATTTTTTAGGCTTTGCTCGAGACCAAAATCCTGGCCTTGTACTTTATTTGAACATCACTTTTTTGCTTTGGCTTTCTAAACATGATGAACTCCCTGAAAAACAAATTGTTGCATTGTTGAGTTTAACCAATTCATGGGTATTTTCCAAAAATGACCAAGAGCAGGGGCAGGAATTACAAGTAATATACGTATTTCCCAGCATGCATCAGCACTGCAACATCAACACTTCTCAGAAAAGGCACTTATTTTTAATCAATGGAGCATGAACTGATTGCTCGAACATCCGAAATGCAGATTCTCAAGAAGAGCCTGCAACAAGAAAAATAAAGTTAGACTTTGGTTCAGAAGATAGAAGTGCAACTTAAACATACAGCGGAACTCTAATCCAATAATCCAGGCGAGTAAAACCCAGAGAGTTGATTCAGCTCATCTGGACACGTTTTCAGTGAGAGAAACGTGTCATCACTCATCTGAGTTTCAGCTTACTGCAGGTTTCCCCAACCTTCTAAACACTGCTGATGCACAGTGAGTGACACAGGCATCGCAGGCTAACATGGAGCCACAGGCTCAGTTTTAGGCCTGTTAACGTCATGACCACCGATCAATGGCGACGAGTACTATTCATGATAGTGATTCATTAACTCTTGCGTCCGCTTCCCCATTTCCATAATAGCCATTAGCTTTTCACATCCTAAACACTGACCACTACATTATTAATAATGTATAAACATAGTACATCTTCATTTTTTGAAGATATCTTTTGTACATTTTGTATTACATTTTTAAAAAAACGGAGAAAGCAAACGGAAAGGAAACAAAGTACATACAGATTGTTAGGGTAATAATTTAATGTGATACATGCATAGTAGCAATTAAATGACAGTGCAAGCAACAGTAGGTGTAAAAAACACAAGGGCCCATATCTGGCACATTTCATTACACTGTAAATAAAGTCACCATAAAACATTTGCTGTTCTTTATGTTATGATATGAATTCAAATACATTTTAGAGAGGGCTTTCTGACACAAACTGATGGCTGGTCATTTGTGTAGTACGCTCCGTGTCCAATGAGCTTCATTTATGCTCAGTTAGTTCCTTCATATCTGAATTAACTCGTGGTCATTTTCAGTGGTAAAAATAGATGATTACAGACAGTCAGCTTCTGACTGATGACGGGAATACATGCGTTAAACTCAGTTGTTCAGAAATTGAGTTATATTGAATGTTTTCATCTAGTGCTTGAAAGAATTGACAAAAAATGAATATATAAATAAAGAAATAAAGATTAAAACGATTGTTTTACACCTGTTCTGGACATAGACTAAAGATAAATGGAGCCAGTGGGTTTGTTTGAAGTTATATTTGGATGTTATTTACCAACACTAGCAGTTAGCTGCTCGTAGTGTTAAGTAACATAAAAAAATATTTGAATAGTCTGAGTAAACACATTTATTTCTGTTTTAAATCAAACTAAATGACATTTGGAGCCAAGTGGTCATTAGAGGAACTTCTGTTTCTTGATTTTTAAAGTCTAGACTCTAAACTCTAGAGTCTAGAGGTTGCTGCTTGATCCTGGGAAACATCTATAAATGGGAATAAACTGCTTAGGTTTGTATTTTAAGGTGTAATTTTCATGGGAATTTTTCTAGTCATGTTGTTTTCAGCTGTGTGAGTTTTCATCCGGTTTAATTCAGTTGTATTTTATTTATATAGTGCCAAATACAATTGCACATCCACTGATAATGACTGTTAAAAATGTTATTCCACAGGTCTTCAAAACAGAAATGCAGAATGCAGAAACACACAAATAATTAAAATAAGATTGGCTAAATGTTTCACCTGAAATCATTATCATTTAATCAACTCCCTCACTGACTAGGTCTTCGTTATCTTCAACAGTGGCGGCGCACATGACAGAAATCCACGTTAGAACAATGAGGAGACTGCCTGAATGCACTCTACGGATCTACAAAGAGAACAAGTAGATTTAGCTCAGAGGGATACATCTTGTGCTCTAATAAATAACAAGCTTATTGTTTAGCATTTCCAAAATTAAAAGAGCACAAATATATATATAAAAACTCATACCTCAGAGGAGGACACATGACTTGGGAGGCCGGAAAGGATTGTCACTGGAGGGCACCCCGGTGAGGAGAGGGTCTTTGTGGGCATTTTGCAAACAGAAGTTTTTCAGTTCTGCAGCAGCCTGAGAAACCTGAAAGCAAGTGTTAGTGTTAACTAAGAAGTACTATAACTAAAAGAAGAGTGCTACAATAACTCCTCAGAAATATTCACAGTATGTGATGTGGAGTTTTGGTTGTTTTTGTTTTGTTGGCATATCCCAAATAGCACAGTAAACACAGTGGAGGCCGTGTCACAGTCTGGGGCTGGATTTATCTAATGGTGTTGAGAATCGTATCAAAACTAACAGAATTATGGACACAGAAAAGTAAAAACCAGACTTTGATTTATTATGTAGTACCACTTGTAAAGCGACTGATCAATGAGCCCAAACACACTGCCAACGCAGTAAAAGGATAGCTAAATAAAACACACTCACACACACTGAAGCTATGTGGGATCATCCTGACAGAGAATGGAACAAAAACCAGCAAACATCCAAAGAAGAACTGTTTTTAGAAAATCTTGGAGAACCTTTCCTGAAGATTACTAATTAAAAAAAAGTACAGACTGTATCGAAGAATAGATGTGATCACATAAAATGTTGATTTTCAAGCTTGTCAGAATTTTACAAACTCTGATTTTGCATTATATAAAAGTGAAGTCCTAGCCAAATATAAATAAGTGAGAGGTGGCTCAGGACTTCTGCACAGTACTGTACATGCTGTCAATAGACATGGAATTGTCATTTCCTTTTCCAATAAATAGGTATTGCACACTTTACTAAGCATACCTGTTCAACTGCTTGTTAATGCAAATATCTAATCAGCCAATCACATGGCACTTGAGGTGCCAATACCCCAGTTTAACACAGAAACCATAAGAAAATGTTGCAAAACTTACAAAACTAACATCACAAATTAAATTCTTCTGTGTGTGTTTTGGTTTTCGGACTGTAACAAATTACAAGAACTTGTCTGCTGAATGAAACTGTTGTGTGATTTCTTTTAATTCACCAAACACAGACACACTTGAAACTGGTCTGACTTCTGTTCTAAAATAAGTAGCCACCCAACAATCAGTCCAGTCACGCAGCACCACAATTAACAAAGCTGCCACTGTGTTTGCTCCTACAGAAAAGTCTGTTTTGCTACCATTTCCACTGCACACCAAGAGATGACACTGTGAATGGCTTTCAAAACACGCTAACATGGGAATGAATAAAATATAGGTTATTGCAGTGGTGTGCGTATCAGGTCGTTTGATGTCCTTTGTGAATGCAGGAATAAATAATTCAATAATTCATTTTAGTGAGTGTATAGGCTGTATACTTTTAACAAGAGCAAACACAGAACACTTATTGAAACACTGAAATAGCTTTTGAATTTTAATGTTCCCACTTTGACGCTAATTGACAGATTAATTAGCTGCGTCGGGCGCCACGTTAAGCTTAGGTTGTGCTTCAGGGCGGGAGTCACGCGCAGGCAGCGGAGTAATAAAGTGTTGAGTTCAGCTGTGAAGCGAGGTGAGCTTACCTTTATCCGGCGGACGCTGGCCTCCAGACGAAGCTGTTTCACTGCCTTCTGAGCGATGACTAAACTGCTGTTGGCGGCGCTGTTGTTCGACATGATTATATCCAAGTAACAGAGTGAGGGGGCAAGTAGACAACTGCACTTATGTTCCAAGTTTGGGCTGTAGGAAAGTACATCTTCCGGTCCAAGCTTTCAAAATAAAAACCCTGTTCGTGTTCATGACTGAAAAAGTATTTGGACCATTCAGTTAAAAAAATATAATACTCCATTATAACACAGTAATAAACTTTCGTTTTCTGACAGTGTTACAAAGTTGCTGCTTCCATGACTAAATAAAACAAAAGAGTGAAATAAAATAAAAATAAAATGACTTTAGGCTCATGTAGGAAGTAAAGACAACACATCACAGAAATTGTAATACAAATTGTATAGAAAGGGTTTAGTCTTTAAAAACACACTGTCATGGTCCTGGTTTGGTGACCCAGCCTTTGTGTTTAGCTCTTTGGTTCCGTGTCTTCGGCAGGACATGATCATAGTGCCACCAAGCTTCCCTGGGACACTGACAGAATGTGCTGGAGATTTCCCATTCGATGAGTCTTCTTCCTTACCCAACCAGTAGGTGTGATAGAGGGGATGTGGAGCTTACTCTGTGACATCCTCCAGATATCTGCACAGCTGAAGCACCTGTTCACTTTCAGAGACTCCATGGGTTGACTTCCTTTCTGCTTATTTACGGTCAAGAAATGGTGCTTTATGGGGCTTCATGTAGCCCCTGAGGTAAGGTGAATAGAAACCCACTTCTGTATAAAATTTGAATTTGAATTTGTTGGAGTCTTTCCTGCTGGCAGATGGCCTTTCCTAGTCATCCACCAGCCTTTCCCAGTTGTCACCTGTCCTTTTGAAGAGGTCACTGGTTTCCAAGAGTGCTCAGATTCTTTTACAGGTGTGATGTTTCTCCTGCTCTAAGCCTGTGCACTTGCTCTGCCAACAAGGGTCAGCTGCACGGTTGTCAGCTGCACGGTCATCAGCCGGAGGCTACGAGCATTGGATGTTTTGCTCCCTATCTCAGTACATCTCCCAGTGGCGAGGCAGGGACACAGTTTGAAAACCATAAAATTGTATTTCTGCACTCACAAGGGGATTTCCAGTGAAAGTCACATGCAACAGGTCTTATGTAGCAATGAATCCAAATTTGAAAATTTTGGTGCAAAACATCCCAGTATTTGTATCGGGGCCATCAGTAGTGAGGTTCAGCAGTGATTGTCTTCTGTGCAAAACACAATGGAGGCTATGTCATAGTTTGGGGCTGAAATTTCAGCTAGTGGTGTTGGGGATCTTATCAAAATAGATGGAATTATGGTCACAGAAAACTGGCATCAGATTATGAGATAACATCCATTACCATTTGGAAAGCATATGATTAGCAACAGCCTAATTTTTAAACATGACAGTAATTTCAAACACATTCCCAGAGTAAACACAAAGTGCAGCACTCAGTCATAGACTGGCTCCTTCAGAACCTCAAGATAAACATTACTGAAGCAGTGTACGATCATCTTCATAGAGAACAAAACAAAAGCTTGACAACATTCAAAGAAAGGGCTTTGGAATATCTTTCAATGAGCCTGCAAAACTCCCAGAAAGTTGAGTCTGCTTATACACATGTAGTGTTTTTAGTGGGAGAAACATTTTGTCACTCATCTGAGTGACTTCTTCAGGTCATATTGACATTAGACTGCTTAAACAGAGAGCATGCATTGAAAAATAACTGAAAATCAGCATTTACTGACTTTCAAGCTCATTAGAATTGTGCAAACTCTGTTTTTGCCTTATATACTGTATTTCTATATAAACTGACACATTATCAATACATCACTGGACCTGAGGCTCGGGTTCTAGAGTGGGTGTAGCAATGTTTTGAATGCATCCATCAGAGTTTGAGTGTATTTGTGTGGGAATATTAGATAAAAGTGCTTGTGTATAGATAAACATACTGAATGAATGCGTGTGTCAAAGTACTAAAAGAGATTTGCAGTAGAACCCACTTTGAGTGCTAAAACTGAGTAGAAAGGTGCTGTGTAAGTACCAGTCCGTTTACCTCTATCCTATTATCCTAGCAAAATATGACTCAATACTTTTGTACAGTACTGTACAACAAAGCACAAATTATTCTAATTAATTAATCTAACTAAACTAATTTCAAACGAAGGCTCTTAAATACTTGGTGCCTGATTTTTCACTAATTTGCCTCTTCCTAATCCTCACCATTATTATTTAACACGTGCTTCCTCTTCATACTATATAGATTTGTAGCTGGACTAAGTGCCTCTGAATGGAACTCTTTTTTCTTTTAGGTGCTCACGAAGTTTGAGGAAACAGCGTTAGCCGGGTTAAACGCACCATTACGTGGTTTGCCAACTGACAGACGAAGAAAGCCAGCACGATGAGGTTGGTCAGCAGGTGGCGGTATAGCACCTCCAAACCCGTTGGATAAGTGCCAATAAACCCAAAAGAAGAAGAAGTTGAAATTGGTTCCGGAGGAGCTCCGGGGTCACACAGGAAAGCTAAACCCTAAAATCCTTCAAAATGCTGTTACGAGTGAGTATTGAAAACCTTTCCAGTAAGCTTGACTGTCCGCAGACGACACATCACAAACTGGTTATATGTGTACTCGGCGGTTTGTGTTGTTATTCTGTCGTGTTGATGATGTTAGCTAACAGCTTGTGTGACATAAGTCTGATGGCATCACCTTTAACTTCCTAAGACTCGAACTCTTCCACGACATGCATTTTTAATTTCTCTTTGATATTTGGGCATATTGGGACTCGATGAATGTAAAAACAAAGAATTACCAGATTTTTATTTTTATCTTATTTTTAAGAAAAATGAGAGCCACATATGAGGATATTTGTTTAAAATTTCGATAGAACAGTAGCAGTATAATGTCCTCGTAAGTGGATATCAGGCCCTTGTAGAGCGAAATTGAGTATTTTGGTCTAAATAACCCAAAATGTGATGTCCACATATGTGGACGCAGGTCCTAGGAGGTTAAAGCTGCCAGCTCTGTACGCTAACAGCACTGAGGATCACAGAGAGCCCGATCAGCAAACACAACGAGCTTAAAAGCAGTTTGTGGGGCTTTCTCCCCACGCGGTGCTTCTTTAGTTTTTTTAGTTTGTATTATTGTTATTATTATTTGATTGTACAAAGAGTGTTCAAAATAGTCGTATGAAAAAAAGTTTCAACTCATGATCAGAACTCTATGAGCAAATTCTCTCTGGATTATTTTTTAGTCCGAGGACAGCTGTGAACTTATGAACATGTTTGCTCCTTAAGCAATTTTAGTCTGTCACTTAAAAACAAACTAGTGCTGAAAACATCCCTTAGAGATGTTGGCCTTTATTCACATGATGCATATGGTCACACATAGTGTCATGCACTTGCTGCAGGTTTGACAGCTGCACATTCATGATATGAATCTCTGTTACGTCCCAAAGTGCTCTGTTGGACTGAGATCTTGTGACTCATTTAAGTGCAGTGAATCCATTGTCGTGTTCAAGAAACCAGTCTGAGATCACGCTGGAAGCAGCGATTAAGATGGGCAGATCATATAAGGCTGTACATGGTCATTTCTGCCCTATAAATGATGCTTAGTTAGTATTAAAGGGGCCAAAATGTTCACTGAAAGTATCGTCCACACCATTATACCAGTTTGACCAGTTTATACAAAGCAGGATGGAGATATGCTTTTATGTTGTTTACACCATATTCAGACTCTACCATCTAAATGTCTCAGCAGAAATGAAGACCCAACAAACTGGGCAAAGTTTTTCCCGGTCCTAGCTTTTTTCCAAAAGATAGGACTGAGCCATGCTTGACACTAGGTGGCAACAGCAGTCTGTAAATGAGAGATGAGATGAGATAGCCTTTATTTGTCAGTTGCAGGTCTTTGGCCACAACCGAGATGACAGACCTTGCCGACCGTACATACAATACACAAACATCACACTGGGGAGACAGGTCAGGCTAGGTAGCGAGGAACAAACATCGAAATGTGTAACACAAAATGATAATACAGGAATGCACAGATATCAACACACCATAGCACAATAAACACAGACAAGCAACATGGGAAAGAGTTCCAGTGTGTACATCTGATCTGGGACCGCTGCAATCTTTCGACTGCACCTCCAACTGACCCGATGGCCACATCAGAGGGGAGGTAAGCGTTGGAGGTGGCGTTGGATCCGGGGTAGGGAGGGTGATGCGTCGGTGAGTGCTTATCAGTATCAGTATATGTATGTGTGTGCGTGTCCATAGTTCAGCTGAGACAGTGTCCTTCGCCCTGCCAGGCTAAGTAAACAGTGTTCCTGCCAACCCAGGTGGCCTTGAATGGAATGGGAAGGAACAGACTCAACACAGTCGTTATCAAATGTCTGGAAACTGCAGTTACTGAACTTTTGGGAGTGTTGTTGATCCTATATCTTGGGAGGATTTTTTTGTCTGTCTTTCAGCAGGTGTTGCGTATCGGTTCTTTGACACTGACACACAGCAGATCCATCCACCACAGTTCCATATGCCGGACTCCACTCATACCCATAGTCGTGGAGCAGACGGTGAGTGTGATCATTTGAACGGCTGAAGCAGGACTTTCTGTGTTTAGTAGAAGTGTATATACAGTCAGTATAGAGGTGTATATACAATATAAATACATGATTGTTTCTTTTCTCCTGCAAACAAAAATGTTGCACAAAAATAATTTAAACAGGTGTGAATCATGAAGATTTAGGATGAGAGAATTTTTGTTTGCTTGGCAAAGCAAAGACAGACATCTGTATAAGTGGCTTTATTCCTGCTAATATCGATGTAAAAACATGAATTTGTGTTGCGGCAGCATATTTGTGAACCTTCTGTATGTATTTGAGATACTGTGCTGTTCAGACCTGTAATCCACAGAGAACATCTTTGTCATTTGATTTAAAATCCTCTCCTTTTGTTTCGTTTTTTGTTTGTTTTGTTTCAGGGGAGAGGAGAACGAGCATATGACATCTACTCTCGCCTCCTGAGAGAGAGAATCATATGTGTAATGGGTCCTGTAAGTGTCTTCCTGAAGATTTTTGGAAACATGTTTTCAGAGTGATTTATATTCAAGCTCTTTCTCTTCCCCGTCTGCTCAGATCGATGACTCCATAGCCAGTCTGGTTATAGCCCAGCTGCTCTTCCTACAGTCAGAAAGCAACAACAAGCCCATCCACATGTACATCAACAGTCCTGGTATGACATAATCAAAACGAAGAGTTCCAATCTGAGTATTTCGCTGTGAGGTTTATTGATAAACTTTATGAAAAGAAGGATGAAGGAATGAGACATTTCACCGTCATGAAAATGAAACAGCAAAGAACTTGTTAGAGCACTACTTTTTCATTTCTGATCCACGGAGAAAGGCTGAGCTGCGTCAGTGTTACAGTAAACCACTGCTGACTAGAGATGGACCGATCCGATATTACGTATCGGTATCGGTCCGATACTGACCTAAATTACTGGATCGGATATC
>NW_005187594.1:388154-390075 GCF_000239375.1 Pundamilia nyererei
CAAGATATTTAAAAAACAGTTTTGTTGATTAAAAAACACTATATCGGATTCATATCGGTATCGGCAGATATCCAAATTTATGATATCGGTATCGGTATCGGACATAAAAAAGTGGTATCGTGCCATCTCTACTGCTGACTGCGAGAGTACTCACACTAACTATCAATATTTTCTTGTATATTTGTGTCATTGTGCTAAGGCTCACTCAGCACCTACAAGAATTTGTATTTTGATTACAATTCTTTTGCCAAAAAGTAGTGCAGTTAAAACCTTTAAAATTAACTATAATTTTTTATTGCTTATTCAAGATATTGATGTTTTTAATCGCAGTATTTATAAAGTAACAGTTTCTTGATTTGTAGTCACAGAAGCAAAACCAGCTGCTTCACTGGCACTTTCACAGGCTGCTGTCATTTTGTTTGTGACTGAAGCCTGTCGGTGTTTGTGGCCATGCTTCAGCTTTGGTCATTGCATGTATGCTTATGGTACAGTTTGTATTAAGTGCTGTAACACTGTTTGTGGGTGTGATGGTTGCACTAGCGTTGCATTGAAGTTAAAGTGGACCTGCTATATTCATTGTCAGCTCCATGTTTTACTTTTGGACTCTGTTAGAGTAGCTTTGCACGATTCACAATACAAAGTAATCTTGATTTATCTTATACTGGGCTTTGGTGCAGCCAGTTTGTCCATCAACAGTCAAAGAAGCAGTTCTAGTCCCGCCCCTTTAAGCCACCTTTCTTCTGATTGGCTGCCAAATAAAAAGTTTGAACAGCAGATGGGCAGAGCTTCCTTTTAGCCCCTCTCTTTGGAGCTCAAAGGGATTACTATACATAAGGTGGCCTGATTTTTTTATTTTATTTTATTTTTTAATTATTTGTCTTTTTTAACGTTATCCGTTTTTTAAAATGAGCATAAATTGCTTTTATTGTGATGAAACTTGAGGAAAAGCACAATATGCCCACTTCAGTATATTCTAAATATGGACCTATAAGAGCAGCAGCAGATGATCTTGTGTTGTTGGTATCACACAGTCCAAATACTTTGTGATCTGAATCTCACAGATGAAATTTTATGCCTGACATAATTAACGTATCTGTTGAATGCAGTGTATTTAAGTAAATGAGTAAATTCATGCAAAGACCGCTCTCATTCTGTCTCTTTTTAAGGTGGTGTGGTGACAGCAGGACTGGCCATTTATGACACCATGCAGTACATTCTGAATCCCATCTCCACCTGGTGTGTTGGCCAAGCGGCAAGCATGGGCAGCTTGCTCCTGGCAGCAGGAACGACAGGCATGAGGCATTCACTGCCCAATGCCCGCATCATGGTTCACCAGCCTTCAGGAGGGGCCAGAGTAAGTTAGTCTCTCTGTGAGTACTGGTCAGTTGGTGTAAAGAAGGGAATAACATTCAGTGTGATGTGTGTCCAGGGTCAGGCCACTGACATTGCTATCCAGGCTGAAGAGATCCTGAAGCTGAAAAGACAGATCAACAACATCTACGCCAAACACACGGGCCAGTTACTGGAGACCATTGGTATGTTTGTGCAGCTCATTACCACAACACAGTACAAACTTAAAAGTAGGACAAAAGCAGCACAATGATTTCCCCCCTTTGCATGTTTCCTGGCGACAAAAAACTTGGATTTCAGACAAAGAAGGCTAATCCAGGCCTGGAGTGCACGTCTCAAGTTCGTGGCAATGTGTGACATGCAAATAACCAACCGTATATTATATATGGACGAGGGTGGCCATAATGTTTTATTCTGAAGAGTGTAGGACTTGCAGGTGTGATGAACATTAATATTTGGAATTCACAGAGGTGTTAGACATCATCTCAAATAGGGATGGGTATTGATAAGATTTTCACGATTCCGATTCCATTTTCGATTCTGTTTAACGATTCGATTCTTTATCGATTCT
>NW_005187594.1:390886-400194 GCF_000239375.1 Pundamilia nyererei
GACGTCATTCGGGGCGACTGGAATCGATAAGGGAATCGTTTGCAAAAATGGCAAACAATTCCAAGGAATTGAAACAGTGGGAACCGGTTCTCAACAAGAACCGGTTTTCGATACCCATCCCTAATCTCAAAGAAACCGATTTTCATGTGTATAAGGAGAGGAGGAAAGTTAGTTTAAAACATTTAAACTATAAAACGCTCATTTCTGTCCGACTTACAGAAAGTGTGATGGAAAGGGATCGCTACATGAGTCCCATGGAAGCACAGGACTTTGGCCTCATCGACCGGGTCCTGGTCCACCCACCACAGGCAGGGCAGGATGAGCCAGAGCTGGTGCAGAAAGAGCCGGCGGCAGCAGAAGCAGCAGCAGCAAGCCCCTCGCCCCAGCCAGAGTCCACAGATCCTGAGAAGGCCTCCCCTGGGACAAATCCACCCTCCTCATACAAACCAGAGCCATGAACGCACCACAGCAGAGCTGTCTGCTAGCTGCAAGATCATCTTCAGGAGTCAAGAGAGCAAGATCCAGCCTCCCCGTGTTTCTCCTCCACTCAGTAGTAGCTTACACATGAGCAGGACCCAAGCCAGCCTCATGTACAGTCATCACAGTAACGTCTTTTTATGATGGTGCTGTTTCCTTTTTTTTTTTTTAAACGTAATTTCTGTAAAGAAATCTTCAAAGAAGTGATATTAAAACGTAGTTGATTTTTATAATTTATACCACAGGAAGGAAAGCAGTGTTTCATCTGGGTGGGCGTTTGGTCCTTTCTCTATGGTGGCTGAGCTGTACTGTACATGAGCTTGTTTAGGGGGAAAGCTTATTAAGAGTGTTTCTCTCTCCTGGCTGATGTCCACTCGAGACCGGAGAGAACCTGATTTGATGACCTGATGCTTAATATTTGTAATAAATATGATCAGTTAAACATGACTCACAAAATGTGCTACTTCTTGAGCCAGTAGTATACTGTTAAGTTTTCAGCTGGAGGTTAAAGGCTGTGTTTGAAACTGTATTTTTATTTTTTATTAATTTTGTCACACCATGAAGCAAAGTTACATTATTCACATTACTTCACGAAAAACAGTGACAGAAACCATCTGGCTAAAACTGTACAGTTGTTAAAACGGCAACACTGTAACAGTATTACACATAACTATGCAGCACAGGAACAGGAAAGGACACAGTTGACATTTAAGATGCGCGGCCATTTAACGCCACAGCATGTCGTCTATAACAACTGCAGATGTAAACTTACCACACAGTATCATCTTTTATTTCCATTAAGAAGTTAGAGAAAAATTAATGTGTGCACAATAACACAACCAACCTCTAAATAAAAAAAATCTACATGAAATAGTACAAGTTTTATCAGTTGATAGGTCAAAAAGGCAGTTTTAGGAAGCATATGAAAATAAAGTGTAACAATTACTATTATAATTATGCTTAACATGTAACACCGTGTGTCATATTTGATAGATGAGCTTTTATGAGATGTCAGTGTACTTTTGGTTTCCCAACCAAAAAAGTAAATAAATAGGACAATGCATTTTTAAGTAATGAGTTGCACAAGTGTAGCAAAGATGAGACATTTCACCGTCATGAAAATGAAACCAGCATATGCTAACAAATTAGTATTTGTTTTTAATGTCAGAAGATTGAATAAACAATAACAAAATATATAATTTCCTGGCAAATAAAATATGGTTTCGACTTACAGGAGAAAGACACTCATGAGCATTATTGGTTTAAAGTTGCTAAAATTACTTGTATAGCTGCATTACTAACACAATAAGTTTGAAGTCGGCACCTTGTTAATCAAGCTAGCTAACGTTAGCCAAACGTTGCACCGCTAAACGTGATAGCTTCTGGCTACAAAAAGACCAACATGCTAACATTTTAGGCAGGCAATTATCAGGAGGCATCATTGTCTCAATCACTAGTTGTAAGTCTTACTGAAGATTATATTCACTTTAATAAAGTTCCCTATTTGAAGAGTATTATTAGATATGCTCATTGTCAATGCAATGATATTAGTCAGTGTACAGTATTACAATTCTGATACATTTCTAACATACCACACTCAGCAAACATCATTTTGAACAAAAATAAGTCACTTTTATAAAACATTCAGAAAAAGCTCTATCAAATAAACATAGCCAACACCGATTTGGTCACCGATTTCTCCCTTCATAATATAAAGATTATGAGAGAGAATTTTACTTTTCTTAAAAAGCTTTTTTCTTTTTTTTTTAAGGCTGTTCGACACAGTTTTTTAAAACATTAACCTGACATATCAGATGTTATTCAAAACTGTTAGAAAGGCAGGAACTTTTCAAAAAGTACTTGGCACATGACTTCAAGAACCTCAGTCTGGTACAGTCTAACAGGCCAAGTTAAACCACAGGATTAATACAGCACAGTTTGTAGAGGTAGGACAACAAAGAGGGGAAAAGGCAACAGGAAGCATCTTTGATTACTCGCTTTTAAAGCTAGTAAGTCAGTAATGCAGTTAATATTTCAGCAGATAGTTTGTGCAGAAAATGAGCACTTTGGGAAAAGCTCTTTCAAAAGGAAATAATCATATGTTTATCATATGCATCATCACTCCTAAGACATGCCCGATACTGCCACAGGTATAATAATCCAGTGAGGTAAATAAAACATCGTCTTTGTTCGGTAACAAAATAAATTCAAAAGAGCTATTTCTTTTTCTGCTTCAACACTAAAATGATTTATTTGAATGCAACTTTATTCATTTTTTGAATGACACTTGACAACATGCAGCGCTCAGTCCAGATGGAGGATCTGTAAAAATAACAGAAATATTATGAGCATAACAGAGTCATGAACCTTAATAAGAAACTTGTCTATTTAGAGCCAATATTAACAAAAATGAGTTATTTAATAAAACAGCATAAAAGTAAGTAAGATGACATAATTTTTGTTATTTACATCCAACTACATCTTAGCAGACCGGTGGATGCAGAAAATATAATCGAGGCTCGAGCGACTCCTTCATGGATAAGTCAAACCACGATGAATTTTAATAGTTATTCTAAATAACTAAGACACTCAAAGCAACTTCTTAAACATCTATACTGTTATTAAGTAAGATACGAATGCCTTAACATCCAAATAAACTTAATTACTAAGGCTTATTACAAAATCCTTAATGTGAACCGTTACTCATCATCTCTCGCTCTCACTCACTCTTCTTGCCGGTCATCACATGATTGAGCAGCTCTTGGGTGAGGTGGTCCAGCGCAGCCAGCTCAACTTTTCATCACTATACGGTGGGTAGCGCAGGGCGTTAAGTTTTTCCAAAGCCCAACCACGCAGCATGACTGCTCGCTGGTGACTGAACGCCTCAAAGCCCCAGTGACCATGGTAGTGACCAAATCCACTGTTTCCTGGATGGCAGAGTGAACACTGGTTACGCATATGACTGCATCTCTTACATCTCTTTCTCAGCAGGCCAGCCTGACACATACCTACACCTCCAAAGGGCAGGCCTGGCAGGGCCATGTGCACAATTCCATCATTAGAGCAGAATCCTCCACTGCTTGAATTTTCCAGCACCTTCTTCACCACCTTAAAGAAATAATGACAATATTAGCTAAAAGACTAAATGTTATAAATGTTACAGCAGAAAGTGGAGGCTGCAGAGTTCTGTGTTCTTACAGAGGATTCATCTGAGAAAACATAGAAGGCCAGAGGCTTCTCTTTTGTTTTGGTTAATTTGATGCTTTCCTCCAGAGACTCAATCGTGAGGATCGGCAGGATGGGGCCAAAGATCTCCTCCTCCATTAGAGCATCATCTTCAGCTACATCCACCACTACCGTTGGAGCTATGGAAGGATGAGGACAAAATATTCTTTCATATATGCATTTTTTCAAGCAAAGAAAATTCAGACTCAAGCTACTTTATAGAAAAGTGTGACAAAAAAAGGATACAAGGAATGAGGTGAGATGACCTGTAAAGGATGCAGTCAAAAGAAGAATAACATAATGATCTCACTGACAAAAATAATGAAGTGTGTTACCCATGTAACCTGGTTTCTGTTAGTAACTTGGGTACAAAAATACACATGAATCCATTTGTTTGGTTTTTGTTTGCGCTTTTCCCCCTTTCACTCAGATTTTTCTAACATTTTTATATGTAGTTAATGTTTGAGTCTTTACTAAGCTAACGACAATGCAGTTTAAAAATAATCTTGTTTTATTGCCCAACTCTGCTCTGATCTGCTGGTTGTAGAACGCCCTCTGGTGGACAAACTTTGCAAAATCAACATGCATAACTTGGTTGAAGGGTGTTTCGCTTGTCTCTTCTTTACTTTTTACATTCTCATTTAATCACTCATCACACCAATGAATCTCCAATCTTCTTGTGCCATCCAAGTCATTTAATTCAGGTGTTCCAATCATTTCATGGCAAGGTGGATAAAATCAAGCAGTTTTACTGCATTTATGAAAGAATGGGTCGCTCTCATGAGCTCAGGGAATTGCAGTGTGTTACCGTGATAGGATGCCACCTTTGCAACAAGTCCACTCATGAAATTTCCTCACTATTAAAAATATTCCACAGTCAGCTGTTGCATTATAACCAAGTTAGAGCGATTAGGATCGACAGTAAGTCGGCCACAAAGTGGTAGGCCATATAAAATAACAACTGAGGTGCATAGTGCACAGAGGTCACCACGTTTCTGCAGAGCCAACCGTTACAGAGCCCCAAACATGTGGTGTTCACCACCCTGCCACTGGACTCTAACACAGTGGAGATTTGTTCTCTGGAGAGACCAATCACACTTCTCTGTCGCTACAATGGTACAGGTCTGATTGCACTGTGCCAAGTGTAAAGTTTGGTGGAGGGGGAATTATGGTGTAGTGTTTTTCAGAAGTTGGATTCAGTCCCTTAGTTCTAGTGAAAGGAACTCTTAACGTTTCAGCAGAGCAAGATATTTTGTTTCACACTCCCAATTTTGTGGGAACCGTTTTGGGATGGCCCCTTCCTGTTACAACATCACTAACAGTGCATAAAGCAATTTCCATAAAGATATGGATGAGTCAGTTTGGTGTCTAAGAACTGCCAGAGTCCTGACCTCAACCCAAAAGAACACCTTTGAGAAGAATTATGTAGAGCAGAGACTGCGAGTCAGGCCTTCTCATGCAACATCAGTCTCTGACCTCACAAATGTGCTTCTGAGAGAATAGTCAAAAATTCCCAGAAACACACTGCTAAACTTGTGGAAGTTAGATCTGAAAAGGTTAGGGCTGATGTCATTTTCAACCATCCATCCATTCGCAAAAGGTATTTTCAGCCATATGGATTGAAATTGGGATGTCACTCAAGTTCATATGCATGTGAAAGCAGACAAGCAAATAATTCTGGCAATATAGTACAGGTCTCAAAGCTGAAAGGCAATTTCTTTTTCTTTTTTAAAAGCGGTGCAAGGCCAACTCTGGGCTGGGAGAGCAACTTTCCCTACATCAATGGTCAAGAAGACTGTTAATTTCCTCTTTTTGTTTTTCCTTGAAACATTAAGTAAAAGTGTGATCTAAACACAGATCAGCCACAACAATGAACAAAAACTAGGAAAAAGTAATGTTCTGTGGAGAAATCCTGGGTTCTGACATTGATGTTTATTTAGTTTGACTTGTACCACCTACCTAAACATTTTTGTAGACCCAACACACCTTGCCATGGTAATGGCACTCCCCAGTGGCAGCAGTCTCCCCCAGTAGGACAATGTGTCCCATCACACCAGAGAAACTGTTCAAGACCGGTTCAACATGACAAAGAATTTAAGTGTTGACTTGGCCTCCTCACTTTCCAGATCCAAATCCAACTGTGCAACAATGGGAAAGACTGGAACAAGCCTGCTCCACAGGCCCTACCCTGCAACCGCCAGGACCCAAGGGACTGGCTACCAATGTCCCGATACCAGACAGAGATTACTTGTCCACGCCTCAACGGGTCAGAGCTGGTGGAAAGAGAGGACCTACACAATATTAGGCAGGTATTCTTAATGTTGTGGCCGACTGGTGTAACATTTTTTGCATTGTTTATTTAAAAGTAAATGTATACCAGCTAATATACGGTCTTATACCAAACACCAAATCCTCCTTAAAATACTTTTTAACCCACCTATGTACCTATCCTTCTCGTCGTGCTCTCCTCCCACAATGACCTTGCCCTTGGTCCTGTTGAGCAGTCCCATCAGACGAGTCCAGTGTTTAGGTGTTACAATGCGTGACATATCGGGGCTCTTCTGAATGTCACTGCCGTAGAAGTCCTCCAGGACCTGGCGCAACGCAGGCACAAGGGCATCACAAGTGGCTTTCGAGCACAGAACATAATCCGGTGCCACACAGCTCTGGCCAGCATTGAAAAACTTGGACCACACCAAGCGGTGAGCAGCAGCAGTGGCATTCACCCGACCATATATTAAGCAGGGGCACTTGCCTCCCAGCTCCAAGGTCACTGGGGTCAAGTGGACTGCAGCAGCCTGGAGGACAACGCGTGCCACAGCCTGAGAACCTAACAAAGACGGGTGAAGAATCAGTTCCCAGAACAGAAAAGGATAATCTACATTTCAGTCTTACTAAGCCAACCAGGGAAAAGAGGAGAGAATTGTGTGTCACTTTACTATTGACATGCTGTATTAGACAGTTCATAATTAACTCATAATCATCTAAACCTCTAAACAGTACAGTGAAGCTTTGGCTATGTAAAATTCCTGACATTTGATGCATACCTGTGTGCTCTGAGGTTTTTACCTGTGTAGAAAATGTGGTCAAATCGATTCTTCAGAAGGGCTTGGGTCTCCTTTGCTCCACCGCGAACAACTGCATAACAGTCCTGTCAACAGTCATATCGTCACTGTCACGTTCACTGTGCCCATCTCTATTCATAACAATTGTGAAAAACTCATTTGTCTGTTACTTCTGGTTGATATTATCAGTTATTTCACCTTAGACAGATATTTGGGGATGAGCTCCGTTATCAGATTGTCTGTGGCGGCGCTGACTTCGGAGGGCTTGATGACCACACAGTTTCCTAATCAAAGACATCAACAACAGGCAGCATGTAAAGGCACGTGAAGTCTATAAAATCATTCAAGGTGGACTCTAGGACTCGTTGCCATATTTGCAAATTCTGTCAGCTCACTTTAAAACTTTCGCTCTTACTTTTAGAAATATTACCAAGTTGAGTTCCACTGTGTCTATGAACTGTTAGTCATCCCTTTATTTCATCACATTTGAATTATTGAACTTCAAAACATCCCTAAGACGTCTGCAGATTGTTCAGCGCGCTCCTGTGAGGTATTCACATGTCACACCACCACGCCCCTCCCAGTTACATTTTTCCTGAGCTAGCATTAAATCTCTGAAGTCACCTCACTCAAGGTACCTGTGATTACATTATTGTCATCAATTTTAATGTTGCCTTCAGGATTTAGTTTTGCTAAAAGCGTGTTTGTGGAACTACCTGCAGCAATGGCTCCAATCAAGGGTACGATGAGAAGTTGCATGGGGTAGTTCCATGGCCCGATGATCAACACAACTCCTAAAGGTTCCCTCCGTACAAAACATTCATCAAGCTTTGTGGCCTGAACAACAGAAAACATTACAAAATAAATTATGCAGCAAGAAAATGCTTTTCAAAATGCAGGACATGCATAGATATATGAAGATATTCTGGATTGCTGTCAGTAAATGCTAGACATATACATTTTATAAATTTAACATTAAAAACAGTCTGAAAACTATATGTGCCAATGAGGCACTGGCCATAAATTTCATCTTGCAAAAAATAGAAAGCGCAGCACACGTCGTATTTCAGTCTGTGCTCTTTGTTTAACAGTGATTTCCTAATAAATACGTTCAGAGTGGAGTTGCTACATTCATTCTCATCATTCTGCAGTGGTGAATTTCCTTTGGCACTGCCTGAAATCTCTCTGGGAGGTGCCAGGGATTTCTCTCTGCAGGAAAAAGACTGCGAGGACACAAGAGGTTCAACTTGTTTGACATGAGGAGTATTACTTGGGCCATGAAAACAGTTGTGTAATGTTTCCTTTTTTGTTTTATTTGGTCGCACACACACTATTAATAAGTCTTTTTTTTTTTTAACTTACCAAGTTTTTGCTCACATACTCCGGCTGCATCCAGCTTGTGAGGTTACTGAGGGCGCAATGGAGCTCGTTCATCACTATTTCAACCTCAGACAGGATAGCCTCAAATTTTGGCTATTGTGCAACGACAGCAACAACAGCAAGACAATTAGTGCTTATTTAAGAACAGCAGACAACAATGAATAATCTACTAATAAAACCATTGGATTTATCGATTAAATTCACTAAACTATTCTCACTTTAATGTTTTTTAAAGGAGATGTTAACCACTTCCGTACAGTTGTATTACGGGCTTTAAAACAAATTGTCATGATTGCAAAATCATCATGACAGCAAGACAAACAAAAGCCTGAGGCTTTAGTTGCGTAATTATGTGTTGGAGAATTACAGTCATGTGTTCATGCTTTGTGTGGAACACGTGAGCACAGTCCTGTACCTTTGTGAGGTCTTTGTGCAGCGCATTTACAATCTGCTCCTCGTTGTCTTTGATCATGGACATTAGGTTGGTCAGCTGTGTCCTGCGAAACTTCTCCGGTATTGTAACACGCGATTCAAACGCTGTGCGCAGCCTTTCCAAAACCTGACTCTGGCTCTCCATTTTTTCAAGCTTCACAAAAAGAAAAGAAAGAAAAGAAGGATTGTTTTCCCTAGAAGCTGTAACGGGCAGATACTTTGTGAAAGGTGGACATTAACTTCTCACATCTTCAACTCAGTGCACGTCGATTACTTATTCCTACTCAGAAATGTTAAACGTCATGAGAAACGTTACAAAAACTGTATTAGGTAAATGATGAATTATACCAAATGTATGTGTATAAAATCTGCATTTTAAAAAGCAAACCACTGCACAGCTCTTTACATACTGCTCCTGTCAGTCTTCTGACGGAATAGTTGGCAACGATATTTCAATTTGTGTAATTACTCTGACAGCGTTTGCATGGTCACTGTTGTGACAGCCTGTAATAACGGCAGATGACTCATTTGAAAAAGGGATTATGGAACCCGGTGAGTAACGTGAGCTGCACATTTACTCATCCCAGTAAGTCTAGTTTGGAAAACGCTGAACAAGACCAGCGAGTCTGAGAAATTACTGCCACACACAGCTTTTAAACCCACTATTTATGGATTTTGCAACATTTCACAGGGGCAGTAGCGGTTTTTGATACGGGCGACACAGGCGGT
>NW_005187594.1:400302-401571 GCF_000239375.1 Pundamilia nyererei
ATCAGTTTTCTATCGCCCATTTGCTGGGAGTAAGGGCGCCCTTCGTTTGCAAGGTGCGCCAGAGGGAGTGTTCGCCCAGGGCGCCAAACAGGCTAGGACCACCACTGCACAGCGGATATATATCAAATATTTGTGTGGCGAAATGACCGGAACACTGATTTTGCGGAATGGGGAAGAAATTCTAACTGTGACATTTCCAACGGACATTCGCACGCTACTGTAGACAATGGCACGCGGACGTTAACTGATAAGTGCAGTCAAACAGCACAGAAACGACGAATTATCAAACAAATTTTTTTAACATACTTATTACAGCCTGGCAGATTTCCCACGCGGGATTTGGATGCCTATAAGTGCATTCGTACGCTAGCTGTTTGTGGTTAGGGCGAAAAAAACTTTATCGTGGGAAGTAATTCCCGGGAGAGATGAACAATAGGTTCCAGTGTAACCATTTCTTTCAGTGTGGGAGTCAGGATTTTCTCACGATGGTTTAAACGGCTCTAACATTCATTTGCGTGAAGTAGCTAGCATTTTGCAAACAGCAGAAATAAAGCGAAGATACTGCTGTGTTTAGCCTACCTGCTACTGGGCTTATCGTCTGTCCAACTGGCAGACCTGCGAGCAGACACCGTGCCGACAAAATGCTGAAGACCGTTGACGTTTCCGGGCTTCACTCCTTTTTTCGGAAGTACAGACACCGGGTTTCTTTGGGAGGGGAAACACTTTTGGTCGAGCTAGAAAAACTAGCCTTAAAACTTGTCAAGCGGCAAAGGTGGCTGTTTTTAGTATACATTTCCGTGTGCGAAGCATTGACTGTAAGCGAGTTAAGTGTCGCAGTTATTTGGCTCAGTGGTCCCCGCGGAGGGTTACATTTGACGTTTTTACGGGTACAGCAGTTATTCCTGTTTTAGCGTGAATAAGACAAACTCCCGTTTAAACCTTATTTACCAAAGCCAGCCTTATGTGCCCCAGGGACGGCAAAATAAAGCTGTCCACTTTTATACTTTCACACATTTTTCATTGTCTAAACCAGGGGTCTGCAACCTTTTACACAAAAGAAAACACTGGGAGCCGCAAATACTTTTTGAAATCTAAAATGAAGATAACACTGTATATATTGTTTGTTTGTTTTTACCTTTATGCTTTGTGTGAACAACTAAAGGAAGTAAGCAAAGTTTATTTATTAAGCGCTTTTCACAGACAGGCAGTCACAAAGCGCTGTACACAAATATTAAAATAAACAATACAATCAATAGACATTATACACAA
>NW_005187594.1:402068-406877 GCF_000239375.1 Pundamilia nyererei
TGCGTACAGCAACCGTGTGTGAAAAGTGGTCAATAAAGAGATGCTGAAAAGCGTGTTCATGCAAACATTGTCAGGTCTGCCGTGATATGTTTACAATAAGACTTATGGTCCCGAACCTCTGCGCACAGCGTCTGCAAATCGGGGCTTTCATCTTTACGCAGGACTGTAAGCTTTCATCTGTGAGGCGTGAGCGGTGTTTGTTTTTAACATAGTTCACGGTGGAGAACAGTTACTGGCATAATGTGGATCCGAAGATCCATAACTGGCCTATCTGGGTTTGAAAGTCGATAAATGCACGGCGTTTCGGCGGGTATACCGGCTTCCGCGAGTGTGACGCTTATTTTGAGCGATGAAAAAATAAGATATAATTTTATTTTTATATTTCAAAATCACAATAATCTTCCAATTTAGAACTACAAGTTAAAAAAAAGAAAAGAACTAAACACAAATAAAATACACTTCAGCTAAATACTTCTAATTTCTTTTCCCAAACCACCCGGAGCCGCAGTATAAGGACTAAAGAGCCGCAGGTTTCCGTCCCCTGGTCTAAACAAACAATGATGCTATTTTGACAATTAGTGTATTGTGACTAACATCTTAGACAAGAGGATTTTTTTTAGTCTGCTTTAAATAAACTGACAACTGTGGATTTGTAGCCATCTTTCATAAGGAGGTGCAACTGAATTGATATATCAGCATAGATACAAAACCTTTATTTTCACAATATCAAAATTGACACACCTACAGAGAAGTGTAGATTAAAAGAAATTAAGAGGGCAATGGTTAATACATGACTCGTGTTGGGAGTCGTTACATCTCTGGTGTTAAGATGTGAGGGTGTGGAGCTCTCGGGAATATCTTGTTAAAAGGAGCACATGTGGTGGGAGACAGTTAAACAGCAAATAAAGAGAAGAGAGGGCATTTTGTTTAATCCTGGCAGCAACAATTATACAAAAATCAAAAACAGAGACAACATATGCATTGAAGGAATTTCTAAAATGATAAAACTGAAGCTTCCTACGGCTGCATACTTTAGAAAAATCATGAAAAAGGAGAAGAAAAAAGAAGAAGAAAAAAAACAGCACTCCTTCCAAATACGTCTAAAACTAAATGACAGTGTCTGTCACAGCAGGGGGACAAAAAAGAAAAAAACAAAAAAAAACAACTACTACAATTGTAGTGAAAGTTGAGCCAGGAAAGGAGAAATTCATATCTACACAGAGTGAGGAAGATGAGAACAAATGGAAGGAGAGCAGAAAGAAATGGCCATCTTTATGTAGCTGAAGAGAAATGACAACAGTCATGGGCCCATTAACCACCTCGTCCTTACACCTTCCACAGTGACTGCTCTGTCAGGCTTGGGCAGTAGGGCAAAAAATCCAGCTCTTCGAGCTGAAGCTGTGCAGGAGCTTGGCAGGGTTTGGCAGGTTTTCTGTCTCACTGCTTTGAGTTCACACTGACAGAACGATCCAGCGGCAGGATGGAGGGCAGCTGATGTGAAACGGTACTGGAAATTTGGATGTGTCATGGCTGTCTGCTCAAAGACTTCACAGGAAATAGTCGGCTACTGGTTTCTTGGAGGGTATGCCTCTGGTCTCTTGTGGTGCTGCTTCAAATATGATGAACTCCCGCTGTAGATGCTCATCCAACTCCAAGATGGCTGCTACATTACCACATCTGTTAGGAGAGGAACAAACATTGGTTATACACAAAAAGAGCCTTGTGTATATTTAATTAGCACAGTTTCAAACATTTCTTTGGTATGAAACAACACCGAGATGGCCTTAACCACGCCTGATCACTGGAAACTTTTCCTTTTATTAGTCATGTAATGTATGTAATCCCATCTATTCTGATTGTCAGTGGCCTTTCATGCCACCTGTCAAGAATAGAATGAGTTATATCAACTTTATATAGACCATGTTTCATATTTTGATCGAGGAAAATTTCTTTCACTGTAATTATTTTTAGTGTTTTATCACCCAGCCATAGCACAACGGTATAAACTGCTCTATAGATAAAAGTTTCCTTACTACTATGCTTGTTAAAATGCATTCCCCAAAGTGAGTATTGTTTTGTATCTATGCCAATTGGGTCAAAGCAGCAGACTGACATGTATGAAGCATTATGGGGAATCAAAATGTTACACAACGGCTTTTAATGCTTATTTGTCACAGGGGTAACCATCTCATATTTCAACAGTAGTAAGGTAAACAGAACAAATAGTCTGTTTATAAAGTAATCCACCATGAATGGAGGCTTGACTGGCCAATTCAGCTGACGTCAGTTGATGCTAGAACAAACCCGAACATGGTTCAACTTGTTGTACAGCAAGTCTCTACACAGCAGCAGGTATGCCTTTCCAAACATTTGCAATCTTAACATTGGCCTGCATAAGCTGTAGATTTCAATTTATAGTGCTGGAATTTCACCGGTAATTACTGTTAATACTGAGACAACATGATCCGCCTTTGGAATATTTCAGGGACCAAATCAGTATTTACATGACGAGGACATCTTTCCCCATTCAAGATATCTGAGATTAATGTAGCTATGTACCTGTAGCAGTAGTTGGGTGCTGACCACACTGTGAGCACCGTCTCATTGAAGTGCCACTTGTAGCCTTCCATAACTAGCTGATGAGCTCGACAGATCATGTGGATATCGTTGGCGGCGTTGAACTGAGCCACTACGTCACTCCCAAATAAGTAGCCGGCACCTCTAGGACTCACCCCCCAGCCTGTGGTGTCTGAAAGCAGAGAGAAACTGGTCACACAAACACATCCGTCATACAGTCCTTTAATTCTCCACTGCTGTTTCTTGTTAACGTCAATTTCAATTTTTAGATGTCCAAGTGAACTGTCTGTACCTTCAGGGTCTGACCACAGGAGGTCACACATTGGTCCATCATGGGGCACTTCCTGTTTTCTATCAATGGTCCGGATCTGATCCAGTGTCTGGATGGAGGGAGACAATCCCCCGTGCACACAGAAGATCTACAGACACAGAATTATATCAAAACAAATGAAACAGCTGCGTTACACAGGGAGTTTTAAAAGCAGTAACATGTTCAGAAGAAAACGCTACATATGAAGTAAGTGCTGGATGACGTATCTAACCTTGCCATCGATAATAGCAGAGAGAGAAAGGTAGTCGAAAATCTCTGTGCAGTATCTCCAGACAGTGACTGAGCCATATTTGCGGAGGCACTCGTCATAGAAGCCGTAGACCTGGGTGATCTGCCGGGACTCGTGGTTTCCCCGGATCAAGGTAATCCGGTCTGGATAACGTACCTGGATCGTACAGCAGAGATAAAAGATGAAGAAAAGGGAGTTCTGACACCCCGTGGGAAAGTAAATGTAAAAACTGTGACTGCTGTAGCTCAGCAGTGGACAGACAAACTACCTTAAGAGCTAGCAACAGAAGAAAAGTCTCCACACTGTAGAAGCCTCTGTCCACAAAGTCACCCATGAACAGATAATTTGTCTCCGGGACATCTCCTCCCACCTGTCATGCAGAAAAATGAAAAAGAAGCCCTTTAAACAGATGCATACTGGTAATTTAATGTGCACAAGTCTCTACCTCCCCAACTCACAATAATGGGCTCCAAGACCTGCAATGCACCAAGATTGAACCATACCATTAGGGCTGCACAATTTTGCATAAAATGAGAATCACGATTTTTTGGCTTAGAATTGAGATCACGATTCTCTCACGATTTTCTTTTCCAGTATAAATATTTATCGCACTTATTAAATGCACATCAACTTCGTAACAGTTGAGACTGAACATAAAAACAATAAATAAACATAAAAACAACAAATGTCTCACATTTTGTCGTTGCTGCAAAATGTTGTACTGCTTGAAATTCCATCTCCACCGTTGCTCGACGCTGCGTGTATAGAGCAGGCAGTGCAACAATAGAAAAATAGCTGCGGGACGGCACTGTGTAGCGTTTGTCTAGGGTGTTGATCATTTTCCTAAATCCCTCGTTTTGCACAGAGTTGATGGGAGCCATATCTTTGGCCAGGTGATAAGTGATAGCCTCCGTAATTTCTTTGTGCCTGCGGGAGTTCGACGGGTATAGGGAAGCGCTGTATAAGGTTCCCGTTATTGATGTTTGGGTGGTTGACCAGGACGGATTTTCTCCCGTCACTTTCTCGTCATCCCTGACGTGCTCTCCGTTGTTGTTTCCCTGCTAATTTTAGCATCACACGCCACAGCTTCTGTATCACGTGGTATAAGGCTCCGCCCTTGCCATTTGTTGAGCAGGAAGAGTGAGCGCTTGTTTTCATGCAGAGTACGTCCCGGATCAAAATGCGGTACAATCGTCGTCGTTTTTTTTTGTTTTTTTTAATCGTTGTCATTTGGAAATGAGCTCGCACATAAGTATGAATCGAGATTGCGATTTTCTAACGATTAATCGTGCAGCCCTACATACCATATCTCAAAATATTACCTCACATGAGATTAGTAAAAGAAACTAGCATCAATTCACTATTTGGACGACATTTTGGTCTAATACTGACTCAAAGCTACACTGGGTATCGATACATTGGAGCAGCAGTGTACTGCTTGCACCCACTCTCGCTCTTCATTACGTCTGCTGTAAATCTTATTGAGAAGCCTCTACTGGAGCATTTACAGCAACATAACATGATGCCAAGTTTCTCGTCAGCTTCACTGTGTGAGTGTGTGAGGAGGTGTACTCACAGGAAGAGCCATAACAGGAGAAACTAGGATGTCCATAAGTAACAGCAGTATGAAATGAGACTCATGCATATTTTAGCTGAAAAATAAAAATGTACC